>NW_026335911.1:0-675 GCF_001194135.2 Octopus bimaculoides | reverse complement strand
TTTTTTTTTTCATTATACATTTTAATTCTTACCGTCCTCTCAGTCGTGTTGTATTCTCTCTCACTTTTACCTGTTTACTGTTCTCTTATATCCCACTTCATATATTTCAACTAATGTCCTTGTCATTGGTTAAATATATTCTCAATATTAATATTATATTTCGAGACATATTAATAGATATTATTATCCTAGACATAATCAGCATCTATGTTATAGTCATCATCATCTTAATCGCCATCTTCAACGTCATCGTCATCTAAATGTTCATCATCATCTTCACTGTTGATATGTTTTACCCAGTTAATGACCTTATATTATCTACTAAAGATACTTCTACTACTGCAACCGTTAATACTCCTACGGCGGAGTGTATTAAATGTATTAATATTATTATTATCAATATTATTATTATTATTATTATTATTATTATTATTATTATTATTATTGTTATTTTATGTTTGACTTTTGTTTTGCATTTGTACAAGTTGGATCCAAGTCTCACCCAGAGACCTCAAGAGACAACAAGTTAGAAGTTCATGAAGGTGGTATGCCTAGGGTACCATATATTTGGATTTGTACAGTTTTGTTCTAGTGAATATTTAAGAAGCCATAAGACAATTATGTATTTGCTTTAAAATTTGTGATCACATAGACAGTATTTTACGTAGGATATGG
>NW_026335910.1:0-295 GCF_001194135.2 Octopus bimaculoides | reverse complement strand
GTATGTATGTATGTATGTATGTATGTATGTATGTATACACCCACGATATAATATAGTACATTGTGTTCAGCACTTCGTCTAGACGACACAAGGTCACGAGTGACGATAGGTTAGGCCTCACTGTGGTAAAGCACTGTATGTACCTCATGATAAATGGACACATGGTTATAGGCAATGTGGCGCGACAAGTTCTGTGCACCAAACTGACACAGGTGTAGGTGTTCACGGTGAGTTCCTTATTTGTACAGGGTCAATGTTTGGAAAATATAACAGAAAACCTGTTTTGTTTTCATCA
>NW_026335909.1:0-238 GCF_001194135.2 Octopus bimaculoides | reverse complement strand
ATATATGCATCTGCACACGTACGTGTATATGTGAGTGTATGTATGTGCATATGTATGTGTGTAAAATACATACATATATATATAGACATACTCGTGTGTATATGTGCGTGTGCGTTCCATGCATATGTGTATATAAAGTCATGTGATTATGCTTTACATATATATATATATATGTATTTACTAGCTTAAAAGCCGCCCCATCGGTCAGCTTTTGAGCTAGCTCCTTGTGGAGGTCTCT
>NW_026335908.1:186-665 GCF_001194135.2 Octopus bimaculoides | reverse complement strand
ATTATATATATATATATATATTATATATATCTGTGTGTGTGTGTGTGTGTTTGTGCATATATATGTATATAAGTATATGTATATGTGTATTTATGTCTGTGTGTGTGAGTGTGTATAATGTGCAGATATGCAGGCCACACATTTATATAATCAATCACAGGGAAGGGTGTTCATGTCTATATATATATATATACATACATATATATATATGTATGTGTATATATATATATATATATATGTATATATGTATGTATTTATCTGTGTGTGTATATATATTTATACTTATATAGTTATAAATGTATGTATGTATTTAAATGTACATACATTAATAATTACGTAAGTATAAATTTGCACATGTCTGTATCAAGAAATGCTAATGAATACACAAATATACATACACATTTTTATATTTCTAAATGTAAATATGCACACACACACACTCTCTCTCTCTCTCTCTCTCTGTTTCTATGTATATATAT
>NW_026335907.1:0-813 GCF_001194135.2 Octopus bimaculoides | reverse complement strand
CACACGTATCCACATCAAGAATCTTGCACATGAAATACACATACGAAATACATATATATACATATATATATATATTTCTTTTCCCTTATGAATATAACAAGTTCTCTATCCCTCGTTTATTCAATATAATTGTCAAATTATTTATTTTGATACATCAGCTGATAGTGAAGGTTTCAATGTGTATTCTTCCATTTGATTAATATAGAATTATTAGTTCTAGATATTTATTTATTCACATAATGCCTATTTAATTATATTTATTTGAAATTACTAGATGTATATCTATTCCTATAATTTCTATTTAATTTTATTTATTTGAATTTATACATAAATTGAGAAAATTAAGATACTTAAATTTGATGTGTGTGTCAAGCAAAGGAGAGAGGAAGTGAGAGAGAAAGAGTGAGAGGGAGTGGCTGATAGGTATTTGAATTCCTTTCTATGACTGAACTGAAATTGACCCTAGCTATTGAAGGCCTACACACAGACACACACACACTCACACATACATTCACACACACGCACGCGCGCGCATTTGTTTTAGATCTTCTACTCATTTGAATTCGGCCATACACCAAATAGCATGTTAGGTGGGGCGGTGTATCACTCTACATAGCAGGTGAATATGTTTTCGTTTATTTGGCATTTATCAAGTGGACTCCTCCTTTGTCAAGTGTATTGGCTTGTGCCAGATGCATACATAAATAGTTCGTTTTAAAGACGGAAAGACTACACACCTGTTACTAAGGGAAAGGAATGAAAAATTTTGATAAAAAAACAGTTAAGTGGTAGTGCTCGAGAGTGGAGTTCGAG
>NW_026335906.1:0-201 GCF_001194135.2 Octopus bimaculoides | reverse complement strand
ACATGTACATATGTCTGTATGTGTATGCATGTATTACACACACATGTACTATGTGGACATATTTTTAACTGAGATGTCACAACCATATATGATTCTTCAAGTGCTTCAATTCTGTATATGTACATACATTTACTAGATTTACCAACATGTATCAATGTTTTCTGGCATTGTGATGATTCACTATTTTCTATCAGTAATAAA
>NW_026335905.1:0-259 GCF_001194135.2 Octopus bimaculoides | reverse complement strand
AGATAGATAGATAGATAGATAGATAGATAGATAGATAGATAGAAGTTGCATTTGCTAAGCATGTAACATAATAGACACACCATGTTTAAACTGAATTTATTCTGACGTAGGAGAGTGAAGAAATTTATTTAAAACAAACATATATCTCTACTATCGCTTTATCTGGTAATATTATTGATACTGCAAAGTATAAAAAAACGTCTTGCGTTTCTTATCTCTAATATATATAATATATATATGCGTATATATATATGTGTGT
>NW_026335904.1:0-240 GCF_001194135.2 Octopus bimaculoides | reverse complement strand
TGTATGCATGTATGTAGGTGTGTATGTGGATGTGTGTGTGTGTATGTATGTGGATGTGTGTGTGTATGTATGCGGATGTGTGTGTGTATGTATGTATGCAGATGTGTGTGTGTGTGTGTGTTTGTATGCAGATGTGTGTTTGTATGCAGATGTGTGTTTTTATGCAGATGTGTGTGTATATGTATGCAGATGTGTGTGTGCGTATGTGTATGTGTTTATCTATATATATGTAGATGTGTG
>NW_026335903.1:0-779 GCF_001194135.2 Octopus bimaculoides | reverse complement strand
TGTGTGTGTGTGTGTGTGCGTGTGTGTGTGTGTGTGTGTGATACATATAGACGCACATGCAAATGCGCATGTGCTGTATGAAGATGGAAATGTCTGACAAATTGAAAATAATAGCTGTTTTCCCGAGTTCAGCTTTCAGTTACTTTTTTCTCTTTATTTTTCAATATAATCTTCTTAGCATTTTATTTGATCATTTTTCTCTTCCCCACTTTTTTTACCTGAAATCGTCATTATGGTTCCCATTTCTCATCTGCGATCCTATATTTACTGCGAATTCACATTTTAACCATTACTCCTTCACAGATACTCTCATATGCAAAAGAAGACGGTCCAGATATAACGACAGCAGCAAATGGAGAAGCAAACCATAATATAATGCATATGTATATCTACCTGTCTACCTGTCACCTGTCAACCTGCTTACCTGTCTTTCTGTCTGTCTGTCTATGTGTTTATCTATCTATCTATCTATCTATCTATCTATCTATCTATCTATCTATCTATCTATCTATCTATCTATCTATCTGTCTGTCTGTCTTTCTCTGTCTTTCTGACTGTCTCCCTGGCTCTCTCTTTGTCTGTCTGTCGTTCTTTCTCCCCCCCCTCTCTCTATCTATATGTCTGTGTGTCTGTGCTTGTCTAACTGTCGGTCTATATGTCTGTTTATCTATTTATATTTGTTCATACCTAGATTTATAAATATAAATATAAATATTTCTAGATAGATAGAGATATAGATAGATACATACATACATATATATATATATATATATATATAT
>NW_026335902.1:0-271 GCF_001194135.2 Octopus bimaculoides | reverse complement strand
TGTGTGTGTGTGTGTGTTTGTGTGTGTGTGTGTGTGTGTGTGTGTGTCCACACACCATCGCTTGACAACCGATATTGGAGTGTTTACGTCCCAGTAACCTAGCGGTTCGTCGAAAGTGACCCATAGAACAAGTACTAGGCTTGCAAAGAATAAGACCTGGGGGCGATTTGTTCGACTAAAGGTAGTTCTCCAGTATGGCCGCAGTCAAATAACTAAAACAAATAAAAGAATATATATATATATATAATATTATTTTATTCTTTTACTTGTT
>NW_026335901.1:0-253 GCF_001194135.2 Octopus bimaculoides | reverse complement strand
CAGACACACCTACATATTTACACTCACACACACACATGTAACTATATGTACACATATATATACACAAACCATAAAACATCCCAGAATTCCACTCGGCACCACGTCATACAATGACTATATTATTCAGATAGTTTTCCTTTCATATCAACTCTCTCCCTCCTTTTCGCTTCCCCATTCTCCCCCTTTCTCTCTTTCCCTTACTCTCCTCCCTCTCTCTCTCTCTCTTTATATATATATATATATATATATATAT
>NW_026335900.1:0-293 GCF_001194135.2 Octopus bimaculoides | reverse complement strand
CATATATATATTATATAATATAATATAATATAATATAATATAATATATGATAAAATATAATATGATATAATATAATATAATATAATATAATGGACTCACTCATCGGCTTCGGCGTATGAGGATCGGACAACCTACTCTTTTAGTTTTATATTCAAGAGACGAGGAATTATGTACATTATTTACATTTGACGGATATTTGTCCTCATCTTGTTTGTTGTTAACACAACGTTTCGGCTGTATTCTCTCCAGCCTTCATCCGGTGTCTTGGGGAAATTTCGAACCTGGGTTCTCAT
>NW_026335899.1:0-262 GCF_001194135.2 Octopus bimaculoides | reverse complement strand
ATATATATATATATATACATATATATGTATAGATATATGTATGTGTATATATATGTATACATGTACATGTATGTATATACATACACATATATATATACATGTGTGTATGTGTGCGTATGTATGCATCATGTATGTATATCTATAAGCACACATCTAGTTCCAGAAGGCGTGCTAAGACAATAAGAACAGCCCCGTCTCTCAGCTAAGACCATTAAACTTTTCCTCCACACACACACACACACACACACACACACACACACAC
>NW_026335897.1:0-236 GCF_001194135.2 Octopus bimaculoides | reverse complement strand
TTGAGTTGCAGTGGTAAATATTTGTCCTCGACAACATCCTTGCGTTGCAACGGTGTATACTTGTGTTTCACAACATCCTTGAGTCGAAGTATCCACAGCATTTGTTCCGCAACAGACATCAGCAGCTGTACGTTTCGTATGAACAATATTTCTGCAGCATATCTGTGTACTGGTACTCATACCAACATCTCCACAACAAGTGTTAACTGTACTTGACTTTGCAATGACATTATTAT
>NW_026335896.1:0-309 GCF_001194135.2 Octopus bimaculoides | reverse complement strand
TACATACATACATACATACATACATACATACATATACATACATACATGCACGCACATATATACATATGTATTTACATTCATACATGCGTACATAGATATACACATATATATATGTGTGTATAAATGTATATACATATAATACTATGAGTACATATATACATGTATGACTATATATGTATACGTACGTATATCTATTTATATATGTATACGCATACATTCATATTTATAAATATATATGTTTTTATATCATTAATAAATATATAAAATTATTAATAATATTCACAGGAAATCAATATTCAAATTTCGAAA
>NW_026335895.1:0-446 GCF_001194135.2 Octopus bimaculoides | reverse complement strand
ATATATATATATATATATATATATAAATGTCACAATATATTAATTTAAGTAATCCAGTAATACTCATGAAAAAGCTCTTAATGTATCATTCTACAAATCATTGAATATATAGTGTGATACAAGAGAAACGATAAGGAGAATATAAAGTCATAAACAACAGAAATAGTTTGATGAAATTTTCTTTAACAATTAGAAAATTAGAATATTACAACAATATTTAACAAAGACTTTCTTTCACCTGAAAACATAGCTTAATTTCTGGATTATTTTCAAAGATTATTTGCATTTTGCATTAATGCAGACATGTAAGCAATTTATTTACTATTAAATATAATAACATAAATTATCTACATTTTTTAAGTTACAAAACAATGTTGATATTTGAATTTTATTTTATTAAATAAAATTTCATCAAACTATTTCTCTATCATTTATGACTTTATATA
>NW_026335894.1:0-402 GCF_001194135.2 Octopus bimaculoides | reverse complement strand
TATATATATATATATATACATATATAGATAGATATATATACACATATGTACCTATACATATATGTGCATACATATATAGATATGAATATGTGTATAGATATACATATATATGCATATATATGTGTGTGTGTGTGTGTGTGTGTGTGCAAATATATATATATACATATATATATTTGAATATATATATTTATATATACATACATACGTATCTATATACTTGGATAAATTTAAATAAACTTAGCTATGTTTCGCGCAAAGACTGGTCCAGGCCTTGTCTAACTTAATAGTAGCACCTGATAGGATTATCTAAATCCTTTTTACAGTCAAGTTTTGTAGCATTTTTGGGAGTTCTTGCTGAGTGAGCTGCACCCAGATGTGTGTATATATATATATATATATATA
>NW_026335893.1:0-2683 GCF_001194135.2 Octopus bimaculoides | reverse complement strand
GTAATGGCAAGTATTTATTGACCTTTTCTTTCCTTTAAAAATCGGCACGAGCTTTCCGGACAACCCAATATTTGTGTGTGCATATGAGTTTGTAATTGTGTGTTTCTATGTGTTCGTAAGTGTATGTGTCAAAAACTGAATGTGTCAAAACAAGAATGAAAAAAAGAGAGTATTTGGTATTGAAAGCAGAATACAAAAATATATATTTATTAAGCTGAAACTTGAAACTACGTGACTCCGTGTTTCAAGGCATCAATTCTCATACGAACTCAGAGTGAGGAAGCAAAAAAACTGTTTAAATGTATATTCAAAAACTGAAAGCAAAAAAGAATGCATTTTATTGGATTCACTTGCAAGGATAATCTCAAATTCAAAATATATTTGACTTGGTATATATACATATACAAAATAAATCAAATATTTAGATCAACCGATTAACAACAAATGCAATATATAGAAAATAACGATATAATCATATTAAATAAAGGAATACTTGGCCGTTCACAAAAGTTCATTCAAGTTTAAAAACTGTAATATTAAAGAAAGAGAGAATGCAGCAAAATGAAAAAGCGAGAAAATATGTCAATGGAACAAACAACGAGAAGAGAGAGCGTTAAACTTTAAAATGTGTTTCAAATTGACTTTCAATTTACAGGCCATGTATAGTAAACAGAAATAGGTCAGCAACGTGACACAGAAAATGAATTGCTAAACGAAACAGAAATATAGATGAACATGAAAACGAAAACGTCAGCAACTTCTCGTTGAGAATTTTTCATTGGTGAATCCGTTTCTTGACACAGCAAATACTTCGATCTATGCAAACAATTATTAAGGATAAAGAATTCGAGCTGATCCCGCTCTGCAACAATATTAAAATCTTTTCGTTTAAACAAAGATGACAACTTCTTTTTTTTTATTTTGTTTGTATTAGCTTGACTTAGTGAATGAAAAGCTGATATTTGCTGAGACTGAATCTATAGAATTATAAGTGTATTAATAATTCATTGATTGCGTGCAAAAGAGAATCCGAGCAATAATGAATCAATTCAATTTCCATACGTTTAGCCGCATTGAACGTGTATATCTGGCCATTGTTGTTTTCCCCCATCGGAAAACACTTCCTCCCATTTTTTTTTCTTTAAATAGGATACCTTATCATTTGGCTTCTCGATGTTCTGTGTGCACTCCATGAATTATTATATGTTTGGCAGATATCAGCACGCATCAGCAAATAATTTGTTTGCTATAAGCAAGAGCTCATGCTCTTGTGAGATTCATCGGTCCGACGGATAGGTTACACTGAGGTGGCACACAGAAGATCGAAACAACGCGACGTTTCAAAGTCCCTTTACACTGGTGAATTGCGTTATGACAATACACCGTCTAAAGGGAAGACGTATTTACCGCTGACGGAAAACGACAGTGATCCCATTTTCACATTCGAATCAACCAGAACGTATTAAGAAAGACTAGATACGTTATTGTTATAAGTGTATTAATCTCCAAAAATATGATCCAATAACTTATTGTTCATACTGTTGACGGTGATATATTTTGATATATTTTCGTTCAAGCGTTACCTTTGCAGACATGCATTTGTAGTGCTGTTGATAATCCTGAAAATTTGGTGAGACTCTTTGTATTACCGCGTCGACTAATGAAGCTGACCTATTAATTAGAGATGAATCCGAATAATCATTTTCATTAAATGGCACTTTATCTTTTTCCAAGTTTCAATAAATTTTTAACAAATTCTTCAGACAAACCACCAACCAAAAGAGTGGCTCTCATATTCTTATTCAGGTTCACTGCAATCACGTGTCTCCATAAATAGGATGAATTCAAGTGTGTCCCTTAGAAATACAGGGCTCAACGAAAGTCTCCTAATAGCTTAGTGATAACACCATTTATTAATACTTCAGAATTTCTTAATTGTTGCAAGATTCGTTTCAAAGCATCTAAGGTGTCTTTTTTATTAACCTCATTATTCGCCCCAACCAATGAGGTGGCACCTTTGGTACTTGTCCTATCACAGATGTTTTTGCTAATATTACAAACTGGTGTGAGGCAGTGAGCTGACTGAATCGCTGGCACGTCGGACAAAACGCTCAAGGGTATTTTGTCCGTCTTTACGTTTTGAGCCATTATTACAAACGGGTGTGACATTTTTGGTTAAATTAAACGATTATTTGAAAGTAGAATGAGTTGTTCCTCCTTCTCGATGTAAAGTAACAGCAATTATTCCGGAAGAAATAACAGTCAAAGCTTTTCTTTTTCCTTTTTTTTTTTTCTGCTGTCGAACTTTGGCAAGTAACAACTTTGTGATAAATGTCATACCAGTCCCTGCAAGGGACATCAAGAAAAAGTATGCTCTTCGATAAAAAAAAAAGATAAGAAACTCTCAAGTATAACATTATAAAATGATTTTTGTCCAGACGGCAGTTTAGTTTCGTTTTCAAATCACTAGTATTGCAAATATCTGGCAGGCTGAGTAAAAATTCGTTATTAGTGATGGGGGCAGTATTAGTTCAAAATAGCATTCTGTATATTTTATCCACATTAAATAAGATTCCAGCGCCGCTGCTGGACACCTTTCGTCTGCAACTGATTTTTTTTCTTCGCGTGTGTGTGGGGGGGGGATGCTTCTTAGCACTATAAGTCTATAAGGGATGCTTTTTTG
>NW_026335892.1:0-310 GCF_001194135.2 Octopus bimaculoides | reverse complement strand
TTATTTCTTGGAATAGTGGATTTCAAAGCACATAGATAAAGATTTGAAAACTCCTTTGGAAGGGAGTATCCTCACAAGTAGCGTTTGATTTTCCTATTCAAAAATATTTTTAAGTCAATATTTTCCTGTTATTATTTAGAGTATTATGTGCTTCGAGATCCACTGCAAAAAAGGAATTATTACTATTACGCCTGTTATTGTTTTAGTAACTTCTACTTTTCCACAAAAACATTACTACAACATTACAGTTAACATAACAATTACTTTGCGGTGCGAGCCTTTGTATATGTTCGGGCGCATGGGAATGAAA
>NW_026335891.1:0-266 GCF_001194135.2 Octopus bimaculoides | reverse complement strand
ATATGTATATATATACATATATATATATATATGTATATAGATATATATATATACAAATATATACATATATATTTATGTATATATATATATATATATGAATATGTATATATATACGTATGTATATATGAATATATATATGTATATATATGGATATATATATATATATTTGTACGTATATATAAATATATGTGTATATATATGAATATATATATATACGTGTATATATATTTGAATATATATATATATATATATATATATATATATAT
>NW_026335890.1:0-267 GCF_001194135.2 Octopus bimaculoides | reverse complement strand
TGTGATAAACGTAAGACAGAGATAGATAATATAAATAAATAAACCTATATAAAGAGCATGGATACATACGAAGGGAACCCATACACACACACAACTACACAGACATGAAACCTCATGGACAGTCATATGATGTCAACAACACAACTAACATGGTCAGCAGCAGTGGCGATGCCAACGATGGCAATAACAACAACTACCACGATAGCAACACCATGGAAGAACACACATACACAGAGGAATACAGGAACTGTACCTTTCTTTTTTTTT
>NW_026335889.1:0-386 GCF_001194135.2 Octopus bimaculoides | reverse complement strand
ATATATATATATATATATATCCGAATTTGTATGATGGTGTATAAAATAATAATATTAACCAATGAAATTCCAACTTAGTTTCATTTTCAAGTTTTATTATTTGCAATTTTACAATATTGAAATAAACTCGTACTTTCATGCATTACACAATCATCAGGCTTTTGTAATGAGAGTCACGTTGGAACACAACTGTCACTGCATAAATCTGATGATTGCATAATGCATGAAAGTATGAGATTATTTCAATATTGTAAAATTGTAAAAACTGCAAATTATAAAACATGAAGAGGAGACTAAGTTGGAATTTCATTATTAATATATATATATCTTAATATATAAATCTAAAATTGTGTGTTTGTGTGAAGCCTTTTTGAAAGTTTATAGAA
>NW_026335888.1:0-319 GCF_001194135.2 Octopus bimaculoides | reverse complement strand
AAGAAGCCCGTCGTATATGTGTATACGTATATGTATGTATGTGTGTGTTTTTGTGTCTGTGTTTGTCCCCCACCCCTAACATCGTTTGACAACCGATGCTGGTGTGTTTACGTCCTCGTAACTTAGCGGTTCGGCAAAAGAGACCGATAGAATAAGTACTACGCTTACAATGTCCTGGGGTCGATTTGCATGGCCGCAGTCAATTCAGTTGAATTAGGCACTTAAACTGAGGCACCTTGGTAGATCGATCTAATTTGCACACCCGAACAATATTACTCTTTTACTCTTTTACTTGTTTCAGTCTTTTTGACTGTGGCCA
>NW_026335887.1:0-1261 GCF_001194135.2 Octopus bimaculoides | reverse complement strand
ATATATATAATACATTATGTTGTGCAAAATATATGAGAATATTTGAATAAATTTTAAGTCATAGAACCATTGTGAACTTGAATCTGGCGCTAAGAGATGTGCTCCAGTTTCTCTACATCTGATTTCAGAATGGGATGTGTATCTGTTTGCGCCTGTCTGTCTGTCTGTCTGTTTGAATTTAAATATTCCTTCATATTAACAGTAACTGTCATTATTGATAGGCATATTCCACATTCTCTTTCTCCAACTGATTTAGTGTAAACTTTTGGAATTATTCATATGGCAATTTAATGAGTGTGAAAATATAAAGTAATATTAAATTAAATAACAGCAAGAAATTAATAATTTAGTTGTAGAATTTGAAAAAAAAGGCTTGTTAAATAAATTAAGTGTTGACTAAAAAGATAGAAAATTAATTTGATTTCTGTTTACTTGGTGTCCCTCTTTACAAAGTATTGCTCTGATTTGGAGGTCTTCTTATATTTTTAAGCTAATTTTTTAATTTTAATTTTTATTATATTTTATTTACCTTCTTTTTTTCTTTCTCAAAAAACATTATCATTGGTGGAAATATCATTCGAAGTGCTGCTGACAATCCATTGTTTTTCTCTTTTTTTTTTTTTTGCAAACAGCAGAGGCGGCAAGATAATTGAATGGTAGTTGAATTAAGGACGATTATTTAAAGAGACATCTGGAAGCTTCCTCATCAATAAACATCAAACTTTTCAGCAATTTGCAAAGATAAACAATTCGCAAATTGAAAACGTAACTTCTATGTGGTAGAGAACTACAATCCTTCTCTACAGAATTCCGAAAATTTTTTATTTGGATATCATTGATTGCATCAAGGAGTGGTTTTGATATTGTTCTACAGAATTAATAAACAACATTAGTCTCAAGCAATGTACTTTGAAAAAATATACTGATAGACCTAGACTCGTATAAAAACTGAGATTTACTAAGCGTAAATGTTTTTTACAATCTATTTATCTAAAAAGAATCCACCACGGTAATTATTACTATTTACGCCTGAATGTTATTCTGAATCACTAGGTTACGCGAATAAATATACACTGGTAGTGAAGCAGTGCGTAAGGGACAAACGTGTGTGTGTACGTGCGTATAGATAGATAGATAGATCGATAGATAGATACAGTGCTTCTTCAGATCCTAGGCCTAAGGCTTCTCTAACAAGTGGCCTCTCTCGAGTATGTACATATACATATACATACATATGTATCTATACCTTTATATATATATA
>NW_026335886.1:0-211 GCF_001194135.2 Octopus bimaculoides | reverse complement strand
ATAAAACAGCACAGTTAACTAACACCACACACTTCAGTGCTAGTTGCCTTCTCTGAAGAGCACACAGTGCTACTTAATATCCGGTTATCTAATACTTAATGCAAAACTGTTTTGTAAGAACAAAAGAAATGAATCTATTGATTAATGCACCCACTCTATTGACTAGTATATGAGTGTATATATTTTTCTGACTTATGGCTTCTTAGATGAC
>NW_026335884.1:0-453 GCF_001194135.2 Octopus bimaculoides | reverse complement strand
CCTGATCTTGTCTCTAGCAATAGCTTCAGTACCTTAGTGGCTTTAAGACGTGCTCAAGGCTGCCTTTCTTAGGACACGGATTTTCACTAAGCCCCATGAAAATATGTTAGATGGGCTGGGGTAAACATCGTAGACACCATTCCCTGGACCAAAAACTACATCTTCTGTGGATTCTACTTGCAGAATCTAGGTACCCTGTCTTCACGTTGCCTCTGCGCTACTTTCCCGTTCTTCCTTCACTAATGCTCCCCGTTTCTCCTGCACCATCTTCCTCTTTTTCTTGCTAACTGCGTCATATTGTGTTGCCAAGCTTTCGAATCTAGCCCTGCCCCTTGCCACACATCCAACGAAATCATTGTATGTCAGCTGCTCTAAGGCCTACTGGACAGCCTTGCCTGTCATCCACATATCCTCTGTTCTCACAGCAATTCCTACACCAGACACTGTAAGTGT
>NW_026335883.1:0-299 GCF_001194135.2 Octopus bimaculoides | reverse complement strand
TATATATATATATTCATTGATTTTGCCTTCCCATTTAACACATGCTCATGTGTACACAAATATGTAGTCTCACACATACACACACCTACACATGCATATACACGTATATTTTTTCTCTCCTATTCAACACACCACTATCACACAACCATGCAAACACATACGCACATACACACATACACACACACACAGAGTACAGTTATGCTATTTCTCTTCTTCTGTCTATATACATGCATACACACATACACACACACACACACACACACACATTCATACGTACATACAGACACACACTCACATTC
>NW_026335881.1:2661-2786 GCF_001194135.2 Octopus bimaculoides | reverse complement strand
CATAAGCAAAACAGTACCTACAACCTGCAAACATTTCTCAAACTTAATGCTTGGGTCATCCCATAAATAGTGTACTTTTTCAATTGCATGAACTAAAAGTCGGAGGCGGATGGGATAAACTACCT
>NW_026335881.1:2300-2651 GCF_001194135.2 Octopus bimaculoides | reverse complement strand
AAACTACCTGCATCAACTTGCTATAAAAGCAGGTAGTAATTTTATCTTGTGTTATTCTTAGTGCAAATTTTGAAGAGCACAGTTCGATTTTAGCAGTTATTTTTTCAAAGCTATAACGGAAGAGGCAAAAGAACATATTCTGCATATTTTGCTCAATAAAGATAACAACAGGAATATTAGTGCAGTATATGGAGATTGGACAATGTCAACTGTGGTTCCAGAAATTCTGAGCTGGAAACTACAGCCCAGAAGACAAGCCTCATCATGGCAGATCTGTAGAGCTTGACAAGAACGTCCTGCAAAACCCTAGTGGAACAAAATCCCATCGTAACTGTTGAAGAACTAGCAGAG
>NW_026335881.1:1910-2290 GCF_001194135.2 Octopus bimaculoides | reverse complement strand
CCTAGTGGAACAAAATCCCATCGTAACTGTTGAAGAACTAGCAGAGAAGCGTGGATTTGGTCATTCAACCATTCATTGACACCTGCATGCCATCAAAAAGTCAGCAAATTGGGTGAATGGGTTCCTCACAAAATTTCTTAGTCTAATCGCATGCAGAGAGTGAATGTGAGCCCTTCTTTGCTGTCACGTCTCACAGATGAACCTTTTTTGGACTGAATAGTGACTGGTGATGAGAAATGGGTTGACTATAAAAATGTCAAGCATCAAAGACAGTGTCAGGAAAGGAGAAACACTGACACACCAGGCTAAAGAAGGTTCACCCACATAAGGTGTTATCTGGTTGGTGGGATATGAAAGGTTTAGTCCACTTTGAACTTTTA
>NW_026335881.1:1543-1815 GCF_001194135.2 Octopus bimaculoides | reverse complement strand
CCATCTTTGGTTTCAAGACAAAAAGTGTTCTTCCATCAGGATAATGCTTGACTACATATAGCAAGGATAACATGCAAAAGGCTGGAGCAGTTTGAATGGGAAATGATGTTCCACCCACCATATTCACTGGACATTGCCCCGTCTGATTATCATTTATTCTGCATTCTTCAAAATCATTTGGATGGAAAAATATGTATTCAGTAGATGAGGTTAGAACAGTACTAAAGGAGTAATTGCCGTCATGGACAAGTGAATTCTGGAAGAGGGGCCTT
>NW_026335881.1:1153-1279 GCF_001194135.2 Octopus bimaculoides | reverse complement strand
CATTACACATTATGCTTGTATGGTCATTGATAGTTTAATTATTACTGAGCATATGTGTGTATATACACACACACACACATACATATGTTGTATGGTCAGGTTGTCGGCAACTAAATTGACAACCCC
>NW_026335881.1:0-1090 GCF_001194135.2 Octopus bimaculoides | reverse complement strand
CTGTCAAAGGGCGGAAGAGCGCATGCACAGTCAATGACCATACAACAATGTGTACATGCGTATGTATGCATGGAGACGTGAAAATACCTGGGTTGGTGTCCAGGCATGCAGTTGGCCCACTGGAGGTCCCTCTGTTGTCACAACATTTCTCTAAGAGAGGGAAACTCTGAGGGAAAACCTGCGACACTAACAAAATTCGATGATGCAGACTAGTTCTTCTTTTCGAGTTTATGTTGTCCATGTTCAGAGAGTAGGAATAGATTTGTGCAAATCTTTTCATCATGCACAGGCATCGCTTGAAAAAAAAGTAAGACCTGTCACAAAAATGGCTGGTCGTAGCCTTCGCATGTCTGAGACTTTCGATCTGGAGATGGCTATACTCGAACACGAGCTTGCAACTATCATGTATACAGACACACGGCATATAAATATCCATATATATAGACGAAGGGAAATAACTCTAGGATCATTAGTTATTTGCTCTGAATTTATTTATCAATACACTTAGTAGCAGAATATAAATCTCTTAACCCTAAGTAGTTATATCCACGGGACAGTATGCCAACATAACAACATTATAATTGACAATAAATGTTATAAACATGTGCTAAACAAGACCACACAACAACAAGGGCATGGGTAGTCTGCAGAAGTAGATTTGTCTGCATGGAGAGCCGCCTAGCCAAGGGAGATAATCTACTTATCAGAATGTCATTATATTAACGTCTAACCATAATTTGCAATTTAAAGTAAAGTTTATCGAACACATTTTAAAGTCAACAAAAACCTCTATGAAAATGAAAAAAAAAGTTCTATCATAATTATGAACTAATTGACCACACATCATTGATAAGCTTTGTCCTACCTTATCCCTACCAAGGAATATTTAAAATTTAAAGCCTTAGAACGCTTTGGATATATGATAGAAATCCGTTAAACACCTAGCCAAAGTACATTGTGGAAGACTGATCGATGACAAAAAAATTCGTGTTGTACCCAAATGACGATGGAAGCAAACGTTGCAGATCGGTCTAACCTCAACAAGTAGACTTGCAAAAAATTCAGACACCATTACCATCATCATTAACGC
>NW_026335880.1:0-669 GCF_001194135.2 Octopus bimaculoides | reverse complement strand
ATCGACCCCGAAAGTATGAAAAGCAAAGTCAACTTTTGTCAGAATTTGAATTTAGAACGTAACGGCAGACGAAATATCGCTAGGCATTTCGCCTGGCGTAGTAATAATAATGATTCTGTCAGCTCGCCGCCCTGAGCAAGCAAAAACAATATTGGTTGACAAATTTTTGTTTGACAAATGTTAACTACAGCAACAACAACTACAACAACAACAGCGACAGTGACACCAATAACTACTATATGAATAAAAGGCAATTGGTAATAAACATACGAACACATCTACCCCTCCTTATTAATAAGTTCCGCTGTCACTAATTCATTTTGACGTTCTCATAAAGACTTGTTTCATCTAGAAATGTTCGTTGCAAATATCTCTCCAAAGCTTTGCCAGAGAACACGAGCATTGACATGTACTTTTAAGAAGTTTGTTTCACAACTATGTGATTCCAGGTTCGGTCCCATCAGGTGGAATTTTCGATAATTATCTTCAACGGCCTCTCATGAACTAATCAATCCTTTGTTATTGAAATTTTGTAGATTGATACAGTACTAATCGAATTCTTCTTTTGCCTGTTCATACATACATACATACATACATACATACATACATATTAAAGCCGTGTGAG
The DNA here is from genome assembly GCF_001194135.2 of Octopus bimaculoides. NCBI lineage: Eukaryota > Metazoa > Mollusca > Cephalopoda > Octopoda > Octopodidae > Octopus > Octopus bimaculoides. Next base: position 44 of record NW_026335880.1, on the reverse strand, counting down.
TCGATTTGGTAGACGGAAACTGAAAGAAGCCTGTCGTATATATG
>NW_026335878.1:0-411 GCF_001194135.2 Octopus bimaculoides | reverse complement strand
ATATATATACTCATCATCTTGTTTTAACATTCAGGTTCCCATGCTCACATGGGTTGGCCTGAAGATTTTCTACACCCAGATGCCCTTCTGTCACTAACCCTGACCTATTTCCAAGTAAAGTGATATTTTTCCTGTGACCAACATGCGTCAGAACACTGAGAATGAAGGACACCACTTGCATGACAGTGACACTCGCTTACAAAGACAATGTAATGTACCACACACATACATACATACACACACATGCACACACACACACATGATAGGCTTCTTTCAGTCTCCATTTACCAAATCCACTCATGGCTTTGGTCAGCCCAAGGCTAAAGTAGAAGACACTTACCCAAAGTGCCATGTGGTGGAACTGAACCTAAAACCATGTGGCTGTGAAGCAAACGTCTTACAACAAAACCA
>NW_026335877.1:0-394 GCF_001194135.2 Octopus bimaculoides | reverse complement strand
TTATTATTATTATTATCATCATCATTATTATTATTATTATTATTATTATGTGGTTGAAAGAATAAGTGCCAATTGAACACCGGGATCGAAGTAATCGACTAGCCCTTCACACCAAAATTTCAGACCTTGTGCCTATACTCGGAAAGATTATTGTTATTATTATTGGAACGCATGGCGAAATGCTTAGCGGCATGTTCGTCCGTCTTCTCGTTCTAAATTTAAATTCCGCCGAGGTCGAATTTTCCTTTCATCCTTTCGGGGTCGGTAAAATTAGTATCAGTTACCTACTGGGGGTCGATGTAATCGACTTGCTCCCTTCCTCCAAATTTGAGGCCATTTGCTTCTAGTACAAAGGATTATTATTATTATTATTATTATTATTATTATTATTATT
>NW_026335876.1:0-597 GCF_001194135.2 Octopus bimaculoides | reverse complement strand
AGATAGATAGATAGATAGATAGATAGATAGACGAGTCCAGAGTAATCCATAGGCAGGAGAGGTGTAGAAAGGTAGAAAGTCCAGTGGAGAAGTTCGTGGTTGATGAGAGGAGACAGGATCAACTAGTGCGACCACGTGAGCATGTGATATATATATATATATAAGGAGAATTCACCATGATAGATCGCTAACCACTACACACATTTTTTTTTTTCTCTCCTTGTTTCTTTCTCTGTTCCTTTCTGTGTAAGAGCGTAGGCTCGAAATGTTAAAGACCTTTTCACTTCTCGAGCGTTATACTAATACATTTGTTTGTTTTCTACACCACCTGTCTTCGTCCTTTCGTTTTTTTTTGTGAATTCTCCCTATATATATATATATATATATATATGTATATATATATATATATATATATGTATCTATATTGATAATTCTATTTGCTTACATTATAAACCTGAGACAGCATGTACATCTGACATCCAACAAATTGACACTTCAAGCCAGCTGGATCATGTTCATCAACATCGTTTAATGTCCGCCTTCCATGCTAACATGAGTGGGACGGTCTCACAAGAGCTGGCCAGGCCAAAGCCTGCA
>NW_026335875.1:0-307 GCF_001194135.2 Octopus bimaculoides | reverse complement strand
GAAGTATTGATTGTCGTATTGAATAAATGAAATATTGAATATTGAATATTCAATATTAAGTATTGAAAATTAAGGGACTAGTATACTTTCTTACATTTTAGCAGTCTTCAAGGTGCCACTCTGTGACAGGAGTGTTGACAACTGTAGTTGCCTGGCTGTCTTTTCTCTTTTATATACCTTCCTGTGGACAGCAGTGGTAGTTGGCTATTTTTAGAGATGATGACAAACCATTTTTCAATGTTTATGTGTAGAAATGTTGACAGCAGTACTTTTTAGAGATTTTTTGCATTTTAGTTATAGGAATAAG
>NW_026335874.1:0-300 GCF_001194135.2 Octopus bimaculoides | reverse complement strand
AATGCACCTCCTTAGAGGTCTAATTATTAATCAGTTAATATAATTATTTTTACACATACGTACATACATACATACACACATACATATGCAGTATACTAAATGCCGAAATATGTACATGTCAAAACAATGTTTTTTGATATACAACCATATGCAAATAAATATACTTGTTCATCCAATAGAGAAGATATATTAGTGTATGAGTGTTTGCAGACATGTATGTGTATGTATATATTATATATATATATATATTGCACACATACATACATACATGTGTATGTATGTATATATATATATATATAT
>NW_026335873.1:0-216 GCF_001194135.2 Octopus bimaculoides | reverse complement strand
GGAAAGATATGGCAATGATGATTTTGATGAAGGTGATGATGAAGAATTTATATAGCTGGAAATATTTTCAGAGACATAAAGAAAGTGATTGATTAAAAGTTGGAAGGTTAGAGATATTTATATATGAGTAAAGTTGAAAAGTGTAGCAAAATCTAAACAAATAATATCATTCACAATTTATAATTAGAACGGAGAGCCATGAATGGTAATCAGCGT
>NW_026335872.1:0-637 GCF_001194135.2 Octopus bimaculoides | reverse complement strand
TAGTTGTAGTTTCTTTCATTTTTATTACTATTATTATTGTTGTTGTTGTTATTGGGATTGTGTAAATACTTAGTTTTTTATATTAGAATTATATTTACTTGTGTTATTATTCTTTTCATTATTATTGTTACTATTTGGTGCATAATATTTTATTCTACTTTTATAACCAGCATTATTATATTAATTTAAATGTTTATTAAATATATCCTCATTAGAAGATAAATAAGATATCTTTTTTTATTAATATCATGAATAAGTGCCTTTTTAATTGATCCTGGATGATTACTTTGCGAGTGTGTGTATTTTCAGTTGGAGTTACACACACACACACATGAGGGGATGCTGAACATTTTCTTGCTGTTCGGGTGTCGTGAAAGTTTCGTTTGGAGGCCCGAATACGTTTACAGCTCTTAGAAAACTTGAAGGACCGCTGCAATAATTGTATGCATCTGAGAGGGGAATATGTTAGATAAGATCATAATCAACTGATCATCCTGTATTTTCTTTTATCTAAAGCCAGGAAGTTTTATATATATATATATATATATATATATATGAAAGAAGGTTTGAAATTGCACTTATTTTTTAAAAATATGTATTTACTTAACCGGTTTCACTTTTTTAGAAAAAGATTATC
>NW_026335871.1:0-293 GCF_001194135.2 Octopus bimaculoides | reverse complement strand
ATATATATATATATTGTCACATATGTGGAATATAGCATTTCATGTCACTTTAATATGTTTTTAAAGAATTCCCAAAAGAAACTCTCCAAGATTATTTCAGATCATCTGTCATTCGAACTACAATGACAATAAAAGTTACTTTCAAAAGCCATATATAGTTTTCCCCTGAAAAAAGCTGCATGCTTCCTATACCAATTGTCTTCGAATAAATTTTGTGTTGCTTTCAATTTTTTAATCATTTTTCAGGATTTTTTTTTTTCCAGAATTTTTTTTTTTCCTTTGTTATTTGTTCT
>NW_026335870.1:0-225 GCF_001194135.2 Octopus bimaculoides | reverse complement strand
ATATGTGTATATATATATATATGATATATTCATAACATATATCTATATGTATATATATAATAAAATATACGTGTATAATTGTATACCTATGTAAGTATATGTGATGATAAGTGTGTATCACGTATACATATATAGATAGATATATATGCACACATATACATGGAGGTGTATATTTTATACTTCTATACGTAGATATATGATATACATTTATGATAATACATATAT
>NW_026335869.1:0-318 GCF_001194135.2 Octopus bimaculoides | reverse complement strand
TACATGTCCGTGTATATGTATATGCATACTCTCAAACACACCCTCAAACAAACACACATACACATGCGCATATATATGTATATGATTTGTGACGACAATAACTAGTGTTGTTGATGAAGATGGTGGTGATTACACAGTTGAATTTGGAGAGTGAATGATGACAAACACGTCGTCTCAAATGAAGTTACATACTTATTGGGACACCTACACACACAACGAGGAGGAATCCTTAGAAAGCAGAAAATTGAATATGGCAGAGCCGGAGGGCTACACACAAACACATACACACACACACACACACACACACACACACACACA
>NW_026335868.1:0-252 GCF_001194135.2 Octopus bimaculoides | reverse complement strand
ATATATATTTACATATATTAATTATATATATTGTATATTATATTTATGTAATTTACGTATATATAATATATAGATACATATCTATACATATATACACAAACATATCTACATATATACACAATAATGTATATACACACACGAACATATATATATATATATATATATATGTAATATACATATGCACATACACAAACATATATATATATATACACAACCACATATGTATACACAAAGATCTAAATAATTTTTTAA
>NW_026335867.1:0-526 GCF_001194135.2 Octopus bimaculoides | reverse complement strand
ATATATATATATATATATATAAAATTCAGATAATGAGACAGAGAAATGCTTTAACATCCACACAACGGTTTTACTCTCATGAAACCAGGATTTCTACATCTGATGTGTTTTTCTGGCTCTATGTTTTGAATTCAAATCCTACTGATGTCAGTCTTTGCCTTTCATCTTTTTGGGGTTGATAAAATAAGGTATCAGTTAAGAACTGGGATCAGTGTAATTAATCAGACCCCTTCTACCAAAATTGGTAGCCCTGTGCCCAGATTCAAAACCATAAGGCAGTGAGTTGACAGGATCATTAGCCCACCGAGCAAAATGCTTAGTGGTATTTTATCCGTCCTTATGTTCTGAGTTCAAATTCCACCAAGGTTGACTTTGTCTTTCATCCTTTCGGGGTCGATAAATAAAGTACCAGTGAAACACTGGGGGTCGATGTAATTGACTTACCCCTCCCCCAAAATTTCAAGCCTTGTGCCGAGAGTAGAAAGGATTATTATTATTATTATTATTCAGTAGTTTTATTTTTATA
>NW_026335866.1:0-225 GCF_001194135.2 Octopus bimaculoides | reverse complement strand
GAGGTCCTGAATGCATTGTGCTTATTCCTGTCCATGCTGGGCCCTACATCCACATCTGCCCCTGTGAATCATCCCCTTCACCACATCTCATCTTCCTAACACCCATCCCTCCATTACTCTTCTAACTATGGTCCTACTTTACAGCTGTAACCATTTGAGAGCAGAATCTGCACATACTTCTCACCCACCCCCACCATTTCAATAATACCAGTTGCCTCTCTTTCA
>NW_026335865.1:0-208 GCF_001194135.2 Octopus bimaculoides | reverse complement strand
TCTCTCTCTCTCTCTCTCTCTTTCTCTTCCTTTTATCTCTCTTTATCTCGCTTTTCTTCACTCCCATTTCTCCTCTCTCACTGTATCTCTCGTGTTCTATTGTGAGGGTGTCATTCCCTCTCTCTATAAATTATTTCCTTTTTCTCCCAGTTTCTCTATCTCTCTCTCTTCCTTTCTCTCTCTCTCTCTCTCTTCCTTTCTCTCTCTC
>NW_026335864.1:0-291 GCF_001194135.2 Octopus bimaculoides | reverse complement strand
TATATATATACAACGGGCTTCTTTCAGGCCCGGCCTGTAAGTTGTAGTGAAGAAATACGCAAGCTGGACAGAGACGGATAAGAAATTGTTTGACTCACATAGAAGCAGCAACGTTGTTCGGAGAAATGGTATGGATGGTAGATATTATTTCTCTGAAATTAAATGCTTATTAAGAGCGTTTCTTTGTTTTAACGAATTAAAAGCTTTGTAGGTTTAATTCTTATCTTTTACTTATTTCAGTCATTTGATTACCGCCATGCATGGGCACCGCCTCAAAGGATTTTAGTCGAA
>NW_026335863.1:32999-33983 GCF_001194135.2 Octopus bimaculoides | reverse complement strand
ATATATATATATATATATATATTTGTGTATATATGTGTATATATATGTATATAGGAGAAGAAAATAGATATTATAACAATGGGAAACTCTTGGTTTTCGCTGATATGTCTTTAATTAAATAGATAACAAAGGAAGAAGAAGCAGCTTCCTCCTTTGTTATCTATTTAATTAAAGTCATGCCAGCGAAAACCAAGAGCTTCCCATTGTTATTATATCCACTTTCTTCTCGTATATAACCTAAACTCCGGTTTACCAACCGAACCACCTGCTACTATACAACCTTACAAAAGACTCTACCTACCCAGCTAATACCCAGAAGCGTCTCTGGATTTAATTATCCCTTACAGGTTTTAAACCCCTCTGATACCTACACAACATATATGTGTATATATATATGCAAGACACCTGCCCCTATCCCTCTTGCATCTCAACACCTGGTATTAGCCACCTGCTTCAATATGGCACTGCACTAACACTAATACGTGACACTGGCACGAGTGCTTTTTACATGTCACTGGCACATGACTTTTGCAGGCCAATCTTCATCAGAGGGTGTGGCCTCAACACTTCTGCTGTGGAGGACCTGGTCTTCTTGTGTACAGCAAAGTGCCAGATATCTTGGTCTTTTGTGGTACCAGATATCTTGATGTATATTTACATATATGTATGTTTATGTCTGTCTGTATGTATATATATATATATATATATATAAAAACAAATAGTAAATGAGTATATGCATATATACGTACAGGTATGTGCGTACCGACATCCACCTGTATGTATAGGTGCATATCTGGGTACAGGACATTGCAAACAAAACGTAGACGAGAAAACACACAAGCCACATAGAGAACATTCTACTTCATCAGCTACCCCCGTTTTAACATCGGCTTTTCGAAGAGCTGGGCAGGACGCATCGTTAAAACGGCTCTTCCCATGGACCGCAAATTAAATTTGTCCGCCACTACATTCCTCCATGGCAAG
>NW_026335863.1:29535-32847 GCF_001194135.2 Octopus bimaculoides | reverse complement strand
TTTGCGGTCCATGGGAAGAGCCGTTTTAACGATGCGTCCTGCCCAGCTCTTCGAAAAGCCGATGTTAAAACGGGGGTAGCTGATGAAGTAGAATGTTCTCTATGTGGCTTGTGTGTTTTCTTGTCTACGTTTTGTTTGCAATGTCCTGTACCCAGATATGCACCTATACATACAGGTGGATGTCGGTACGCACATACCTGTACGTATATATGCATATACTCATTTACTATTTGTTTTTACATGACTGAACGCAGCGTCTTCAATTCGTATATATATATATATATATATATGTATATATATATATACACACACACACACATACATATATACATGCAAACAGGGTGTCTCCCCAAAAATGTATACACACATTGAATGGTTATAAAGTCAGAGTTTATTAAAATACATTTCATTTTGAAAATTTAATAGAAACTACACACAAAATATAACTTTTCTGTGAATGGCTGTTTTCAAACTGATGACTGTTCTGATCCAGTCACTGTTGATAACATGAAACAATAAAATCCCAAGCATCAAGAAATATTTCATTAGGTATTTGTGTACATTCTTGTTCCACGCCTTCCCTCAGTTTACCATCTGTTGCTAGTTTTGTACTGTAGACTTTATCTTTTAAATGTTCCCATAAAAATAAAGACTAGTCTTGTGAGGCCCTGGTGAACATGAAGGGCATTCAATGGAACATCTTTGCCCAATCAACTTGTTTGGAAAAATTTCATTACTGTTATAGTGTTGGGGTACCTCCATCTTGCTGGACATAAATTCAACATCTTCAAAGTCTTCTTAAATGTCTGGCATACCAGATTGTTACAGCAAGTTAAAGTAAATGGGACCTGTTGCATTAATGTCAAGAAAGAATTGTCCAATTAATCTGTTTCATGTGGAGGCGCAATGGCCCAGTGGTCAGGGCAGCAGACTCGCGGGCATAGGATCGCAGTTTCAATTCATAGGATCGGGCATTGTGAGTGTTTATTGAGCGAAAACATCTAAAGCTCCACGAGGCTCCGACAGGGGATGGTGGCAAACCCTGCTGTACTTTTTCACCACAACTTTCTCTCACTCTTACTACCTGTTTCTGTTGTGCCTGTAATTCAAAGACCCAGCCTTGTCACACTGAGTCACGCTGAATCTCCCTGAGAACTACGTTAAGGGTACACGTGTCTGTGGAGTGCTCAGCCACTTGCACGTTAATTTCACGAGCAGGCTGTTCCGTTGATCGGATCAACTGGAACCCTCGACGTTGTAAGTGACGGAGTGCCAACAACACACCTTACTGTAACTCCTAGTAAATTAACATGATGTTGCTCCATAATATGCAGACCCCCAGGTCTCCTATAGGCGTAACTGTGGTGATTAATTGAGCTTTTTAATCTAAATGTAGTCTCATCACCTAAACAATTTTTGTTGGAAACTGTGCATTTTCTACTCATCAGGCAAGTACAACTTGCAAAACTCCACATCTCAGTTCAGGTTATCTTCATTGAGAGCTTGGGCTATTCTTTGGATGTAATTTTCTAATGACAGTACTTCAAAATGTAATGGATGCTTGATTTTGAGAAGTCTGTCACTGATGTACTTCTGTGCTTTTTAGCACTATAGTCCTATAAGAGATGATTACTCAAGATGATTCTGGCTTTCTACATTATATCCACATTAAGATAGATATACAAAATGTTATTTTGAACTAATACTGCTTCCATTGTTAGTAATTAATTTTTCCTCAGTCTGCTATGTATTTGGAACACCAGTGATTTGTTGATCATCATTTTTCTATATCATTTGAGGCTAAGTTTGTCTAAGCATGTGGTTGTTAGTGGGTACTTGCTTCTGATAAACACTGAAAGAAGCACAAATTTTGATTTTGCAATACTACTGCTGCTGGGTGCTTTTTGTCTCCTACTGATTTACTTCTGTACCTTTTAGCACTATACATCTATATGAGATTCTTTATTGAGATGAATGCTGCAGTTTTCTAACTTTCTTAGTATGTCCATGTTAAGGAAAATATACTGAATGCTATTTTGAACTTATGCTACTTCTGTCACTAGTAATAAAAATATATGAGGGCATGCTGAAAAGTTCCTGGTTTTGAGTAAAAGAAAATATAGGAGGATCAGTTAATTATGATTTTATTCAACATTATTCCCCTCTCAGATTCATACACTTAGTGCAGTGGTCCTTCAGTTTTTCAAAGCTCTATAAAAGAACTTGGAAATTTGGGCCCTCAACCAATCCTTTTCATGATACCATTAAAGTCAGGAACTTTTCAGCACCCCCTCAGTTTTCTTTCCTAGGTCGAGTTCCAGATTATCTTTGCAATTTTGGCTGAGGAAAGAAAACTCTGAATGATCTGTCCTTGTTTTTGTCTTGTCCCTTTTTTGTATCATCTGTCTGGATGTTTTGTTGTCCCTTTTTTGTATCATCTAACTGTCTGGATGATAAAACGGGACAAGAACTTGCAGTCTTGTCCCAATTTTTGTATTCCTTTTTATATACATATGGCAATGTACATACACTTTGGTCTCTCTCTCTATATGTATATATGTGTGTGTGTGTATCTTTGTGTTTGTCTCCTTTAACTGTTTGACAACTGCGACTGATTTGTTGGATTAAACTCGTCAAAGTCCCAGCATAGTCACAGTCGAATGAGTGAAACAAGTAAAAGATAATATTCTCTTGATCTATCAATCTCAGTATATTCATCATAATTTGTTATTGGTTCCCTTTCTCAATCTATTTTAGTTTGTTCTAATTACCACATCAAATCTGATGGGGTGTTAGTATTTAGATGATATTTTCTAACAGTTAGCAATATATATATACATATATATATATATACATACACACACATATATATATATATATATATATATATATAAACAATATGAGTATATGCATATATATGTACATGTATGTATATACATTCATCTACATGTGCATATAGATACATAACTGGGTACATGACGTGGTAAAAGAACAAGGAGAAAATGGTAAACAAGGTGCAACAAACAAGCAGGCCACATAGAAACATCCCCTTCATCAGCTGCCACCATTAAAACTCTGGCGTTTCGAAGAATTAAGGCACACACACACACCACGTATACACACACACACACACACACACACATACATGCATACATATATGAAGGCACATGGTTCAGTGGTTAGGGCATCGAACTTACGACCATGAGGTTGTGAGTTCGAATCCCAGACCGAGCTGCATGTTGTGTTCTTGAGCAAGACACTTTATTTCATGTTGTTCCAGTTCACTCAGCCGTAGAAAGCAGCTGCGGCGTC
>NW_026335863.1:24391-26086 GCF_001194135.2 Octopus bimaculoides | reverse complement strand
ATATATGCATATATGCACATATATATGTATATGTATATATATCTATTATATATGTGTATATATGGATGGATATGTGTATATGTTTATATATCTATTAGATATATGTGTATATATATATGTATTATGCATTTATTTGTATTATATATATATATATATATATATACATGCATGCATATATATCATCATCATCATCGTCGTCATTTAACGTCCGCTTTCCATGCTGGCATGTGTTGGACGATGTGACTGAGGACTGGCGAGCCAGATGGCTGCACCAGGCTCCAATCTGATTTGGCAGAGTTTCTACAGCTGGATGCCCTTCTTAATGCCAACCACTCCAAGAGTGTAGTGGGTGCTTTTACATGCCACCGGCACCAGGTCTAGTCAGGCGGTATTGGCAACGACCATGCTCAAATGGTGTTTTTTTTTATGTGCCACCTGCACAGGAGCCATTCCAGCGGCACTAGCAACGACCTCGCTCAAATATCTTTTCATGTGCCACCAGTACGGTAGCCAGTCAGCTGCTCTGGCAACAATCACGCACGGATGGTGCTCTTAGCGCTCCACTAGCATGGATGCCAATCATCGAAGTTGGTTCAATTTCGATTTCACTTCCCTCAACAGGTCTTTGCAAGCAGAGTTTAGTGTCCAATGAAGGAAAGGTACACATCAGTGGGCTGGATACACCCCTGGCATAGGCCACGGGTTATGGTCTCACTTGGCTTGCCAAATCTTTTCAAGCACAGCATATTTCCAAAGGTCTCGGTCACTACTAATTGCCTCGGTGAGGCCCTAATGTTTGAAGGTTGTGCTTCACCACCTCACCCCAGGTCTTCCTGGGTCTACCTCTTCCACAGTTTCCCTCAACCGCTAGGGTGTCACACATTTTCACACAGCTATCCTCATCCATTCATACCACATGACCATACCAGTGCAATCGTCTCTCTGGCACACCACATCTGAAGCTTCTTAGGTTCAACTTTTGTCTCAAGGTACTTTACACTCTGTTGTGTATGAACACTGACATTACACATCCATCGGAGAATACTGGCTTCATTCCTTGCAAGCTTACACATGCCCTCAGCAGTCACGGCCCATATTTCACTGCCATGTAGCATGGCTGTTTGTACACATGTCATACAGTCTACCTTTTACTCTGAGCGAGAGGCCCTTTGTCACCAGCAGAGGTAAGAGCTCTCTGAACTTTGCCCAGACTATTCTTATTCTAGCAGCTACACTTTCAGTGCATCCACCCCTGCTACTGACTTGGTCGTATATATATACATATATATATATATTATATATGTATATATGTATTATATATGTATATATGTATTATATATTTATTTATTTATTTTATTTATTTATGTGTTTCAGCCAAGTGGCTGTGGTCATGCTGGTGCACCACCGTGATTTTCACGCTCCTCGCATGGCTCTTCTCCCCCACCTGACATGGTCCAATCAAGAGTTTTGATGGCACATCTGGTGTATAAGAGAATTTGACATAGCTGCCCTAAACTGTGTCTCATTACGAGCCATTGGTTCGTCTGGTACCGTGGAGAGGAAAGTGTCAAGTTTTGTCTTGAAGACCTCCGCATCCATGTCTTGCATGTCTCTCAAATGTTTTGGCAGGGCATTGAAGAGCTGAGGTCCTCTGAAACCGAGGCTGCTGCAGTATCTCGTTCTTATGTGAGATGC
>NW_026335863.1:21057-23870 GCF_001194135.2 Octopus bimaculoides | reverse complement strand
ACCACAACTGAGAGCAATAGTCTAGGCGGCTCAGAACAAATGTCTTCCACAGAGTCAACATGACTTTTTGATCCCTTGTACGGAGTGTCCTCAGTATCCACCCTGCCAGTTGTCTGCACTTTGCTGTCAACTTGACAATGTGCATGTGAAATGATGCATCACTACACATGTTGATGCCCAGATCTCTTACTGTTTGTGGTTCTGGGATTGCAGTACCTCCAGGCCCTGTGTATGCCAGTTGGGAGGTGCTTGTGGTCTTGTAGCGCAGTACTTGAAATTTTTTTGCATTGAACTGCATATTATTATTATTATTTTTTTTTTTGCTCTGCCCACTCATATATTGCATTTAGGTCATATATGTATATATGTATTATATATATGTATATATGTATTATATATATGTATATATGTATTATATATATGCATATATGTATTATATATATGCATATATGCATTATATATGATAGTTATCAATGTGCATCCTGGTTTTTGGGATAGCTGTGCTTTTTGAATGAGGCAGCTAAAGAAATTGACATCAGAAAAGGCATCTGGTTCTAAAACACTTTGAAAAAGTCACATCAAATCTATGTCAGCATGGAAAAGTGGATGTAAAATGATCACACATGCATACATATAAATAAACGAATGGGGAATAACATTTTTTAATGTTCTGTTTAGGCCATGATGGTTTTAAGCAGTTGTGAATATGTAGTATATGAATATCAGTATCTGTGTATGCATATATGAATACGCTCATGCAAAAGGTGAATATGTTCCATCAAGCAGGCATTTTTACGCATATATTTCTGTGTGTGAGTGCATATGTGTATCTAAACATGAATTTATGTCTATCTAATTGTACACTAGACAAGCAACTCAACCAGTTCTTTAGCAACAAATGGCAAGCCTGTATATCTATACATACCAGCTCAACATCTATATATCTATAAATTTGCATGCGAGTCTATATATATATATATATTTTTTCTTTTTTATATGACAATATATATATATATAATTCAAGTATAGGATAAAATCTTTATAAGAATTTTTCAAGTAGTTAGCATGAAAAAACCTCATAAGGGAAAAATCCATCATTTATTCCCTATAAATATATTTATTTATTTATATAAGGGCATTACTATACATAAATGCCTCATCTTAAGAGGGACTCTAAAGTCAAACTACCATAATAAACATGTGTTTATTATGGTAGTTTAACTTTAGAGTCACTCTTAGCGAGGCATTTATGTATAGTAATGCCCTTATATAAATAAATATATATATATATATATATATATATATATATATAACATGTATGCATGCCTATCAAGTTGTACACTAGATAAGTAACTTGACCATTTCTACAGAGACACACTGCAAGCATGCACAACCAAAGACATCAACTCTACATCCACAACAATGACACCTGACTAAAGCCGACCACTGAAAAATGAGATGTATAGTAACCACAGTAAGAATTGCAGTCAGTTTGCCTTAATCTCTTCATTGCCTTCATAAATACACAAAACTTGAGCAACGACAGAGTAAATCATCAGCTTCATTAAACACACACACACATAGACATATCTCTTATTTGAAAAACATGTAAGTGTTAGCAACAGGAAGGGCATCTAGTTGTAAAACAAACCTCAATAACATATTTGTCTGACCCATGCTAGCCTGGAAAAGTGGACGTAAGATGAAATGAATACATAATAGAGAATATGTGACCTAGTGGTTATGGTGTTGTGCTCATGATTACGAGATTGTGTGTTCAATTCTTGGACCAAACAGTGCATTGTGTTCTGGAGCAAAACACTTCATGTTATATTGTTCTGCAAACTGACATGTGGCACACTTGTGCACCTGTAGAGGTAACCTCGTTTTGATGGAGGGAGTGACCTAATATACAGCATAAAGATTTGACCACTATACACAAATCATCTGTGCACAGGTTGTTCTACAAGAAACTGTAGAACTGCTTTTCTCAAACTTGAAAGACTACTGTTATTAAATATATAGATGCAGGCTGTGTGGCTAAGAAGCTCACTTTGCAACTATGGGGTGTCAGGTTCAGTTCTACTGCACAGCACCTTGTGCAGGTGTATTCTATAATCCCTCAACTGACCAATACCTTGGGAGTGAATTTGGTAGACAAACTTTATGGAACTCCATCATCATAATCATTTAACATCTGCTCTCCATGCTGGCATGGGTTAGATGGTTTGACTAAAACTGGTAAGTTGGAGAGATGCACCAGGTTCCAGTCTGATTTGGCATGGTTTCTATGACTGGATGCCCTTCCTAATGCCAACCACCCCAAGAATGTAATTGGTGCTTTATATATGCCACTGGCATGGGTGCCATTTACATGACACTGGCAACAGCCATGACTATGATTTCACTATTGTGTATGTCTTTGTGTTTGTCCCATTCACCATTTAACAATCAGTGTTGGTTTGTTTATGTCTCCATATCTTAGCAGTTCGGCAAAAGAAACTGATAGAATAAGTGCCAGATTTAGAAAATGAATAAGTATTAGGATCAATCTGTTCGACTACCCCCCCCCCCTCAAGGTGGTGCTCCAGCATGGCTGCAGTCCAATGACTGTAATAAGTAAAAGATAAAAGATAGATATATATGTATATTTCAAAGACCAATTAATAGCAGTCTTAAGTACAAAATTTAAATAAGATCATAGAAGAGTTTTTATTTCCTGTTATCTTTTGATGATGTTTTCTCATTACTCTCTCAGTTCTTATTTACCTGTGTGTTCATGTATGTGTGTGTGTATATATATATATATATAT
>NW_026335863.1:17745-20937 GCF_001194135.2 Octopus bimaculoides | reverse complement strand
TATTATAGATGTTCTTGTTATTGTTCTTGTTTTTTTTTTCTTCTGCAATCCTTTTTCTTTCATTTAAAAATTTTTTTTGAAATCAAATTTATTTTGTTTCAAGTCTATTTTTTTTTTTTTAAATTTTCTTTTGCCTTTTTTTCGTGTATTTTTTGTTGTTGCAGATTTGACTAGTATATTATATATTGTTGTTTTATTTGAAATAATAGAAGAAAAATAGTTTGTAAAAATGGAAATGATAAAATTATAGTAATGGTAATAATAATAATAATAATAATAATTGAAAGAAATCAAATCTGTGCTGAGATTTGGAGTGAGTTTTCAGGACAAAAAAAAATGTAATAAATATTGTATTACAATAAATATGTTTGTATTTATAAGTTATTTTAATTTATGTTTTATTTAATTAATTAATTTAATATGAACAAGAAAAATAATAAAACATAAACAAAACAAATATGAAAAAAAAAGGAAAATTTCTTTCCAAAATATTACAAAAAGAAAACAAGAAAAATATAAACAAATGAAAAAAAAAGAAAGAAAACATAGAAAGAAAAAATTGTCAGGGAATTAATGAAGGAGTTATGTCAGGTCTTTGAAAATTTTTTCAGAATGTTTGTGATATGTTTAGAAATGTTGTGTTTCATATAATTGATAATTTCTACTGAAGCACGCCTAGAAGATGATAAGGAAATACTTGAGGGGGGAACAATCAGCTGCCACAGTGACCAGATTATGCATCAAGAAAGAAGCTCTGTCACTAACTCTTGTGAAATATTATCATAAAAAAATAGCCAGGGATAGATGAAACAATAAACAAGAATAAGTGAATGATATTGGACTTCAGAAGCACGAATATCAGACAGAGAAAAAAGGGGGTAATAAGTTTTGCTGATGGAACTTACTCTATCATTGTCTCTCTATTGCATGCCAAGTCACCATGTTACTGATTATAGTGTGAATCAAGTAACACAGTCACTGGGCAAATAATAGGCAAGTGGTATGAATATCATCAGTGGACATGTTTCCCCACTTTTTTTTTTGTCTGAGATTGATGCCTTTAGTAAATATCTTTACAACCCAAGCAAGTAATTAATCAGAACAAGTGGATTATCGCACAGATGTCGTAACTGTTGCTTCTGTTTCTCCCACATACAGAATAGTTGCTGTTTAGTTTGTTTTTTTCTTTTCTTTTTCTTTCCACTATTATTACCGTAGTTGTTGAGTAGCTTATGGAGATGATTGAGCGAATACATCTTCTGGAGAAATATTATAGCCAAGTAGAGTTGTAGTAGCAGAAGTATTACAAACAGCAGACTCAGTGATGCGTAAACAATATTTATATTCGTCCCTTTTGTGTTCTGAGCATTTAAAAAAATATATATAAGTTAAAAAAAAACTGAAAAAAAAACTGCCAGGGTTGATTTTTATTATTATTATTATTAACTCCTCCACAGGAACAGGCAAAGGAAGTATGAAAACAAGAACTGGGGTGGATTCAATTGACTCTTTTAAACAAAATGTGTGACCTTGTGACAATGTAAAGAAAAAACATATTCTAGCTTTTGGCCATATTATCTTTATTGTCGGGCATGATCTTTCTTTAAAATTGTAAGTCTTCAAGACATGAGGTCTTCACATATTAAACAAAACAGTACAGAGTGCTGTTGAGCAAGACTCAGCAGCTACATTAGGGAGATTTCAATGATTGTATAGAAGCTTCCACCTTGTTGGTTATAGGCGCTTAGTAAAAGTATTATAGGTTGATTTGATGTTCTTATTGCTGGTGATTATGGTAGCAGTGGTTTATTATCCCTCAAAATTAGCTTTGATTCGAATTGAAGTGATTGTGCCACAGAAGTTAAACAATCAAATAGTTGCTAACCGCCCATTATTTTAACTCAAAAAAAAAAAAGAATTTTTTTTTTTCGTAATCTATGTTAGATTTCTGTTTAGGAATGGTTCTTCCATGCAAGAGAACTTTGGAGCAATTATACTGCCCAGTTCTGACACCCTGAAAAATGCCAGGGATTTCTTTGTTACAGCTGTTATAGTTGTAACTATAATCTTTCTCATCAGCTATTATTAATATCGTTCAGTAGATCTGGTCTATTCTAGAAGTATAGACTGTTATACAAAAAGGTAAGCCACCAGATGTGTCAAAGAAGAGGAATTTAGTCATTATGAAATTTAATTTAAATTTTGATTTGATTTGATTCCCACACAAACTTTTAAATTTCTTTGAACTGCTGTCTGCTTTTTATTTTCTTTTTCTTTAATTTTTGTTTGTGTCTTTTTTTTTAAAATACAATTCAATAGCAATCACAGTTTTGTGGGAGTGATACGTAAAGCAGCTGGTATCGTTTTTTTCTTTTTTGATATCATTGATAGCTGTTGATCAATTGAGTTATCTAGAAGCGACACGCAGCTCCAGCTCCAAATGTATTGGTTTGGACTGACCTCATTTGTGACCATCTCATCTTTATTGGGAGTCACATTGTTCTAAATTCAAGGACATTAATATCCATGCAGTCTCATTTAAAAAGACAACAAGGAGTTTGCTGAGGGAGAAATTTGCTTGCTACATTGAATAGATCTGGCAACAACTTTGCAATGTTCTTAGCTGGTTGGTCTAAGATGGTGTTAACGTTGTTGTTGTAGTTAAATAGAACACCCCCCTCCTCCATGAATCAATCTATAGTATGGACATAAACTAATTAAACACACAGGATGAAATACTGATCTTAATAAGTCTCATCATTTTTATTTATTTAATTTTTTTTTACATTTTTTTGTTCTGTGTTGTTGAAGGAGAGATGAAATATTTGCTTTATTTCTTTTTTTTTTTATATTTTGGTGTATATTAAACATATACATTTGCTTTTGGCTCAATGTTCATGGATATATATATATATATATTTTTTTTTATAATTCATGTATATATTTTTTTTCTTCCATTGTTCATTAAAAATAGTTGTTGCTGTTGTTGTTCTCTTTCTTTTGATAAGATCTAGATGAATATTTCATAATATTATAGTTTTAAACATGATTTATCGTTCATGATATGCGAATGAAATAAATAAAATTATATAATTTAGAAGAGATGGGTTTACACATGGCTGATTCCTCAGAGCAGAGATTTTTATATATATGTATATATATATATATATATATATATATATATATATATAT
>NW_026335863.1:16447-17388 GCF_001194135.2 Octopus bimaculoides | reverse complement strand
TTTTATTTTAAATAGTTTTAAAAGCCTTTTTTTTCTAAATATTCAAATTTTTAAATGTTTACTGTTGATAAAATGTGCTAAAACTACAAAAATGGAAGATGAAAAAAAGAAAACATATGTATACATATCAATATATATATATATATATATATATATATACATACATATATATATGCATATACACACACATATATACATATGGACACATATATACATATATATGCACACGTATATATATGTATATATATATATATATACACACACACACACACATGTATACATATGGACATGTGTATATATATATATATATATATACACACACATGTACACATACATACACATGCACACATATATACTTATACACACATGCGCACGTGTGTGTGTATATATGTATATATAAACTTTGGTTTCAATTTAAGTATTAAAAAATGAAATTAACAAACTAAATAGTTTACATACATGTGTTCATGTAGTGATTGTGTGTTTGTGCATGTGTGTGAATATTATGTAGGTGTTTGTGTACTCTGTGTGTGTGTGTGTGTGTTTGATTTGTCATATCCGGGGATAGGGGGAGAGAAGAATTCTAGAGACTAGAATAATACTTAGGGTTTGATAATAAATAACAATAGCCTTTGAGAAATATGGTTTATGTATGAACATGTGCATGTAGCTATGCATATCAATATGTATTATATAGCTATATACATATATACAACCATGCACATACTAGCATGTGTATATATACACATGTACACGCATATACATACAAATTAACTATATGTATGTACATATACACAAGCAACTATATATGTATGTGCACATATATATATATATATATATGTGTGCACGAATACATATACTTGTATATGTATACACACAGATGCACACTGATATTTATGTGTGCATATATATATATATATATATATATATATATATATATA
>NW_026335863.1:1286-16433 GCF_001194135.2 Octopus bimaculoides | reverse complement strand
ATATGTGTGTGTGTGTATTGGGCAGGCTGGGCTTTTATTAATTTATGTCTTTCTAATGTCATAATGTATTGCTAGGGAGGTTGGTGAATGGGGCACTAACTTTATATTTGATGTTCAGAATTTTAATAAGAAGACTACTTCTTGCAGTGTAGAATTTTAACAGACGTAGAATTTCTCAATATTTATTAAAAAAAAAAAATGCATAATTTTATTCTTTTATACTATAACTCAGAATTCTTGGCTGAGCAAGTCATACGTTTTAATGGAAAACTTAAATTAATACCAAAGTAAAATTTAAAACTGTATGCATATTTATATCTATGTATGATCATGTATGCATCCATATGTGTGTGTGTGTATGTACGAATATATATATATGTGTGGATGTATATGTATACATATATATGCATGTGCATGCATATATGTATGTGTGTGAATATATAATTTCCTCATTTATTTGATTCTTCTTCTCAAACAATTTGAGCACCACGAGTTTTAATATGTACATGTGTGTTTGTATACATACATACATTTGTGTGTGGGTGTGTACATATATATATATATATATATATAGGTATTAAGGATAAAAAAGTGCTCAATACCATGGTAGAATATAATTTATTTCAGCTAATCATGTTGATTGTTATTTTAGAGTGTGCTTGACAATTTGTTGGTTCATCAGAAAAAAGAAACTGAATCCAGTTAATTTAGTCAAATGAATTAAACAGAGCCAAAGGTAACTCTAAAATAACAGTAAATTGAATCAGCTGAAAGAAATCACACACACACACACACACACACACAATATATATATATATATATATATATATATATATATATATATATGTATGTATGCATACAAACAGATACATATGTGCATACATACAAACATTTACATACATATATGCATAAATATATATAGGTACATATATACATATATATATATATATATATATATATTTATGTATATGTGTGTGTATATATATATATGCAAGAACAAAAGCTATTAAAATTAATGTGTAAAATTGAAAGTATTATGTTTAAAAATTGTAAAACTTCCTCTTGTGTTATAATTACATTTATTTTCTTTTTCTCTGATTCTCTTCTGTTTTTTTAAATCTTTTTTTGGTAATTTTTTTTTGTATATGGTTTCATAAAAATGATATATTAATTTATAATTTAATGTAAATATTTTATTTTAATTTAATTTTTAGTTATTTATTGAGCAGCATTGTTAAGACTCTTGCATGGCTGTTGCAAGCCTGTTACAAAACGCAAAGCAATTTTTTTTTGTTGCAAGGGTTTGGGGATAAAAGAAAAAAAAATGTCTTTTAGTTTGAATTATTCTTTTGATATCTGCTTATATAGAAGCTGATACATGTATGTGCTATGTATGTATGTATGTATGTATAAATATGATTGTTTGTACATATATTTATTTTTGCAAGTGCTAATTATTGTTGAAATTTATTTTTATGGAGGAGGGTATTATTATTATTGTCTGACTGTGGTATGTTCGGTGGGAATGAGGTAAAGAATTTTCTAGATTATAACATATTCCTCACTTGGTTGACTTTTTTGCAGGGTGGGTTTTTATATATTTTTTAGTAATGCAATATATCTAATGATTTTTTTTTTTGAGTTTTTTTTTTTGCGAAATATTAGTTAAAAATAAATAAATTAATTATTAAATATACAATTGGAATTTGAAAAAAATTAAAAAAAAAACAAGATGTGATATTTTTTTCAGTCTTTTTCTTTTCTTTTTTTCTTTCTATTTACATATATTTATAGAAAAAATGCGATGATAACATGGCAAATTTGATATATTGCAAAAAAATAATAATAAATAAAAATAAAAAAGTTTCTAAAGTATTTTTTTTTTAATATTTTTTCTGAAATTTTATTTTGTGATTTTTTTTTTTAAAGTTAAATTTTCTTTCTTTCTTCTGTAGTTGTTCTTTGAAAAAAATTTTGTCAACTTATTTGAACCTCTATATATTTATAGATAGATATGTGTGTGTATGTAAATGTGTATATGAGTGTGTGCGCATGTATATGTGTTGTGTGAAAGTTTTAATTAATATTAAAGATATGTGTTGTATTTTCTTTGTACATATCATTGATTCAATCTATTTTTTTCTGCGTATATATATTTTTAAAAATTAAGATTTTTAAATATTTGTAAGATAATTACCTGTGTAAGTTGGTCTGTGGATTAGTTAATGATTAAATTGCAAGAATCTGTAGATATTTTTCCCCCTAAAATAACTATAATTTTAAATGCAAATTATATAAATATATAAGAATTTTGAAATAGTTCTATCAGAGTTTTTTTCATTTTGGATGTATACATACAATGTAAAATATTTATATACATAGATATACATGCTTCATATATATATGTATGCATAAATATATATATATATAAAGCATGTATGCACTAAATCTAGTTCCATAATTTGGTGTGTAGTGTATGTCTAATTTTCAGAGAAAAGAATATATGTTGATTCAAGAGTACTTTGAAGAAGGTACCATAAAGAAACTTTGGCACTCCTTGACTTTGTAAGCTGATTCCCTCCTCTTCTGAAGCAAGTCTACAATGATTCTGGATTCTATATGACCGAAAAAATATAGAGCTGATTTCATAAATATTCCTCAACGCAATAAATAAGATTCATGGTATTCATAATAAATATAGAAGATATATATACACCCACACATGCACACACATTCACCATATTATATATATATATATATATATATATATATATATATATATATATATATATATATATATATATATATATATATAACACCTGAAAACACACATCCATATACACACTTCTATATACATACACATGCACACTTTTATATATGTAAATATACATGTACGCACACATAGATATATACATATATATACATCTATACACACCCACCCACATTTATATATATATATATATATGTTTAAAGTCTACCTTGAATGAAAATACATAGTTTGCTAAGTGGGTAGGTGAGAGAATTAGCATGTATGAAATTTATTCTTTCTATCTCTTTAAGTCTTGCTATTGTCATATATATTGCTACAGTTGTTTTTGTTATTAATGATAATATTGGCTAGTTAGTATATTTACTCCTATCTCCTCCCTCACACTTTTCCAATTCTGTCTAAACTCTGCAGAAAAATTCTAAACCTATACATTATGCCGATCTTTCTACAAGCTGATTAACTATCGTGTTAACCAATATATATATATATATATATATATATATGGTATGTATGTATGTATGTATATAAATATATACTCACACATATGTGTATATGCTCATAAGAAGAATATATGCATATATATATGAATATATACACTCTTACATATATAGAAATGTATATGTGTACACATATGCACACATAGATGACTCTGCATATATATATGATTACTATATATGTGAATTAGACATATATATGCATGTATATAGATGTGAGTGTGTATGTATAGTATATATATTTTTTTACTTACATATGTATAAATATAAAGACATGAATGTAAACATTACATCATATATATATGTATTCATGTATGCATATTTGCATGTATGTCTATATATTTATAAAATGTGAAGTCAGCTTTAATATGCTTGCCTACATAATATATACATGTGCCTATGTGTGTATCTATGTATGAAGTGAAAATGTTTGCATTGTTTCTATGTCAGCCTTTAGAACAGTTCTAGTTCTCTGTTCGTTAATTCCTTTTAATTGTTACAACAGAATTTATTTCATTCAGAAATCTCAGAACTTATTTTTCTTTTCTAAAGAATACTGTATTTACCATCTTTTCTTCAAATATGGCATTGTGCAAGAGTGTGCATACGTGTTTTCCATGTGTTTGTGTGTCTATGTGCATTTTATACATTAACATGTGCGTGCATTTGCATGTGTGTGCATGTGTATAAATTTTGCCTTTGTTATATTTTTCACATTAAAAAAAATCAGGAAATAATTTAAATTGTGTGCAATAAAAACCATTCATACTGGCAAATGTGTTATGTACACACACATACTTACATACACACACACACACACACACATGTGCATATACATGTACATATAGACACATTTATATATACATAGTGATGCATATATTCAAGTATTTATATATACACCCACATGAATATGTGTATATATATATCTCTATATACATGGATGTATTCTTACATACGCACACTTACTCAGACATGCATACATATATATACATACATGTGTGTGTGTGTGTATATATATATATATAATCTTTGTGGTTTTAATTGCTTATTAATTATCATTCAGTTATATTCTTTGCCACCCACCCAGTCTATATACATAAGAGTGGTTTTTTTTTGTTTTTTTTTCTCTTTTGTGTATGTACTAAAATATGCACAACCCATGCATTTCTCTACCAGCCTGTTATTCCATCTATTTCATAGAAGCGGCTAAAATGGTAGACCGAAGCAATGTTTATACAAATGAAGGTGATAATTGTGCATTGCAAGCACCTGTAATCCTCCTGTGTTCTTTGGAATGTCTTCAGCAAATTTACACACTTCACTCATTCATTTTTGAATCTTTGAAATGATAAGCATCGGAAAAAATGACAACAATTTCTAAAATAATCTCTATTATTCGCCACGAAAAAGCTCTAAAAGTTATTACACAGTACTACAAGTGCAGTGGAAGCTAAAGTACTAACGCAGTTGGTCACCCTAAAATTAATGACCGTTTCTGAGAGGAAATATATATATATATATATATATATAGACAGATAGATATATATACATATATATATGTTTATAAATAAATGACACAAAAAAAGGGGGAAAAATATTTGGAAAAAATATATAAATTAAATAAATAAAATAACTTTGAACACGTGTTCGATATGTATACAGCATTTTTCTTCTCTTCAATGTGACCTCGGTAGGCTTTTAGCATTCTTTTGTTCAGTTCTTTTTATTATCGTTATTTTTTTTTTGGTTTTATTATTATTATTATAATTATTATTATTGTTTTTTGTTTTGTTTTCCTTTTTGGCCTTGGTGAGAAAGCGTTCAGCGTTTGAATAGGAAGTAAACATCCTAAAAGATATCTTTAAAAATCTGCTTAGTAATTCTTGGTGAGCCGTATTTGTTGGCCTCCTGAAAAAGAATCAAATATTGAAAGCAATTAGTGACTGGAGGAATTGTTTAGTTTTTTTTTTCTATTCATTCATGCATATATATATATATATATATATTTTACATATATAGGTATTACATATAATTTGAATATTTATTACACAATATACTATAACTTACATTCTTTTTATACATTGCAATACAATAATATCATAGATATTTATCTATTTTTATCTCATTTTTTTAGTACATAATACAACAAACGTTTACAATTTTTTTTTAGGTTATAAACATAATTTCTACAAGATTTAATACATAAATGTTTTTTTTAATATATTGAAGGCTCACCAGATTATTAATACCCCCACCTTTCCCACCACCACCATCATCACCACCACCACCACCACCACCATCATCATCACCACCACCACTATTTTCCTCATTTATTTTGTTTAGGGACAAGATTGTTTTCTTGCCCCACTGAAAGTCTATAAATATGTATATGGTCAGAATAGTACATTAAATTTTACTGGTAAATGTTAATTTCTGACATTCATCTCTTTATAAAATGAAAATGGGAATCTGTCTTTGATCATAATAGAACATAAGAACCTGATCAATGTTGATCGAGCTTCAGTGTTCTATTTCTGAGTTCACCTAAATGGCTGTAATTATATTATAGCCTGTAGTTCAGTATTTCAATTCACATCATATCCCTCATAAAAAAATAAAATGGAAAAAAAATTACAGTGTTTATAGATGCTCAATTTTGGTTAAGCTTATTTAATAGCAGCCAACCTGAAACTGCTTCTGATTCTATTATCCAAAGTGATTTTGATTGAAAAAAAATCTTCTGTCAAAATGTTACACTAATCTATGTTTCAAAAGTCAGCTCAACAATAACAAAATTATTTTAATAAATATTTTATTAATTGAAACAAAGATTGTATATTTCAACAGAAATCTAGTAAGTTAGCCAGCCATGGCAAATGAGCCAATCCACTGTAAGATAACTGGGACAAAGGGATCTTGAGAGCTGGAAGTGGCCTGTAAACAACATTAATATCTCTTCTTTTGGTGGTAAGCTGTCAATATCGTTAGTGTGTTGGGACGTGCCGTGAAATATTTGTTCTGGTTGTTCTGGTTCTTTGCATCTCAAGTTCAGATCTTGGCAAGGTCAACTTCCCCTTTCATTCTTCTGGGGTCAAGAAAATAAATTGCCTTTCAAATACTTGAGATGGGTTGGGTGTCAATACTTCTTTCTGTCTTCCTTTTAGAATTGGTTGCTCTTAATGAAGGGTTGTAAGCACCTTCTTATAGAATCTCTTTCTTCAGAAAAGAGAGAAAGGATTGAGTGAGGGACTAGGAACCAGAAAAGCTGATACACTACTGGAATTGTCCAAAGACTGAACAATGACATAGTGGATGGAATACAAAACAGGAAGAGGAAACAAAAGTTGTTTTCTACTGAAAACATTGAATATTTCTTTTGAAAGAAAACTATTCAAAAATTTAAATATCACTTGTGCCACTATCTTTTGTTTATATATATATATGTGTGTGTGTGTGTGTGAGAGAGAGAGAAAAAGAAACAAATTGTGTAGTTATTCTTAAAGACTTTGTTGTTGGACCTTAGCGAAATGTTACCAGCACTTTTGAAACATTTCTCTAAAGTTTTCTGTGAAGCATTATTTTCTTTGAAACCAGATGCTCATCAACATTACACATGTGCACACACACACACACACACACACACACACACACACACACACACACACACACACACACACACACACACACATACACACACACACACACAAAATTGAAAAATAGCGCATTCACAAAACAAATAGTTATCTCAGCTGCAAAACCAAGTGGCTCAACCATGAAACTGATGAGCAGCTCAATCACAACCCCAAGTAATGACTGAACTACAAAAATCTTTAGTGACTCAGTCACAAAGCCCATAGATAATTTATTGACATTTGTTGCAGAAGATAAAGGCAAAGAAAAATGCATGCAATACCTGGAAGAAAGTACCAAGCAGCATCAACTAGGAGGTATTTTCTCACCACCACAAGTAAAAACAATTTTTAATGCATTGCACCACCTGCAAGTACTTCCACCACAAAAAAAGGACATCTGTCCCTTTCATCAACTTCAAACAGTGCACTTTAGAACTAGCTTCTTTCCTCACCAAAATTCATTAATCCTTCTTTCTTATTGACCTGTTTCAAACTATAGATGGAGAGGTAATATTGCTGTGAATTTTCTCAGACTTTTGCTGGTGTGGTTTCATATCTTGTATATTTTATTCTTTTTCTAAGTTAACATTAAATTTCAGAGTCTTACTTCGTATTAACTTTGTTTTCATTTAATTCACAAAATAAGTTTACATAACTAGCAAATATTGTCCTGCAATGGTTCATACAGAACATTAACAGCATCAACCAGCACAGTTATTCCACCAAATTCTTCATTATTTTCAAAATTATTTGTTGAAAGAAAAAGACAGTGTATTTCAACTGTAAAATGATAAATAGAAATAGGGTAACAAATTTTTGTTATCATATTTCTGTTAAAATATGCTTATTTTGTTTAATTCAATTTTAAAAATAAAGAATTTAGCTAAAAGAAAAAAAACTTTGCTAAGCTGCTACTTGGAACAAATTAAAATGAAATTTTAATGAAAGGCCACTTCAAAACAGGGAATTTGTATCATAGAGCTAGGGGTGTCTCAAGCAGGCTGTTTATTATTCTGAGTCTGGAATCTTTCAACATTGACAAATTCACTGAAAGTAATGTCATTGTCCTTTACAGCAACTGTCAACTGTGTCGGACAGGACAATCTTAATAACTTACAGTACTGTAGAGATTATTCAAAGAGATTTGGAAAATGTTATTTCTCTCTAAATTGAGTCAGTAATATTTTGGTTACAGAAAGCTGTTTTCTTTTTGTCATGTGTATGTTTTGTCATGTTTCAACTAGATATAATTACCTGTTACTTTTTTTTTTTAAAAACATTTTTAGAAAATACCATGAACACATTTGATTTTCTTTACAAATGACTATTACAAGTTGAACACAGTTCTGCAAACACACAAATCTACACAAATATATACACAGATACAAGCACACACATATACACTCATACATATACACTGTGTGTCAAATTATTAGGCAGCTCTGTTTTATCGAAATAAGTTTGAATTATTTTTTCACTGAATGATGGCAACATCTGCCTGCGCGTACTGTAGTAAAATTAATTTTTACCGACGAATGTCATGCTACCCTAGACGGACCAGATGGGTGGAGTAAAGGATAAGTTGCAATGAGCGGAAATCGCCCTCATCGTTTGAGACGCCAACAAAGGGGAGGCGGAGTTATGGTTTGGACTGGCATCATTGGAGATAAGTTGGTTGGTTCTTGGAAAGTTCTAGACGGAATTAAGATGAGATCTAATGCCTATGTTGCCTTTTTGGCGGACAATTTTAAGCCATGGTTGAAGAAGCAGAAAGTTTCATTAAAGAGAATGCTGGTATTCATGCCAGATAATGCGCCCTCCCATGCTGCTAAGAAATCTCTGGAATACCAACAGCAATTAGACTTCTCTGGACACCGTTTGATGAAGTGGCTAGCGTGTTCATCCAACTTAAACCAGATTGAAGATCTATGGAGTGTTCTGAAGAGGAAGATATATCAAGATGGGTGGCAGTTTTCAATGAAAGATGCTCTCTGAGAAGCTATTGTGGATGCTGCTGACAGTATTACACCAGATGAAATAGTTACCTTGACAAATGCAATGGATAAATGCATCAGGGATGTTCTCTCATGTGGAGGATCATACATCCATCATTAAGAATTTTATGACATCATATTTCTTGTATTATTTCCATTCAAACATATTATTATGTTCATTATAAAGTCCGTTATGATTATATTTGTTGTTAAAAATTGTCGCATTAAATAAATGTTTGTTTTTGCATAATTAGCATTTTTGTTAGATCTCCCTAATAATTTAGGATGGTAAAAAAATGATGCCTATTAACAAAAATGAACGTTGTTTCTTTATGTATGGGTAGATCAGATTTATTTTGGTACAGTACATGCAATGGAAAAATATCTGGATTCAAACAAATAAATACTCTGTTATTGCGAAAAAACTGAGTTGCCTCATAATTTGACATACAGTGTATATACACACATACACTATATATATATATATATATATATATATCATACATACATACACATACTATGTGTATATAAAACATATACACGCACATTTTCTTTCTCTCTCTCTCTCACACACACACACACACACACACACACACACATATATAGATTAAGTGTTTTTTCAAATCAATACCATCTTCTACATCTCATTACAATCCATTCAATTGACTAGATTTAACTAGAAATCATAACTTAGTTCATGAAATACAGATTATCTTACTTTTATTAAAGATATTAGGGAATAAATAAACATTGTTGTTTTTTTCTTCCTGTGCATTTTCATAAACTTAAGTCAGAGATGTCTCCTTAATATATTTACAAAAACGATTAGGAAATCAAAACTACCTACAGAGATTTTAAAACCAAAGATTAGACTCTTTTGGTTATTCTTAAGCCTGAAGCTATGTCTAATAAAGTTATGTACCTTTGTGTTGCAAATAGAGATTGGGTAGCAAGGATTTGTTGAATAACAGGTCATATCAGATGTTATATTTTGGAGACTTTCACACCTTAACTCTCACTGTGCTGATTAAATTTTTGCAGGTGATGTAACATGCTAATCATATGTAAATCACTTCTCACAGCCTCGTTTTATCAGCCAGTGAAAATAAAATGTGCATATGGGGCATCATATGAAATTTGGAGAATTCCAGAAAGTACCTCCACTACCAAAAATGGTTCCCCTGTCTCAAGTGCACATGCACAGAACTCAGTTCCTACTCGGTAAGGGTTAATAGAGGATGAAGATCACTTTACATTGATATTGTTAGGATAGATGCAGAACAGGAAAGTTGTGGACCTACTAATGCTAAAAGAGGACCAAAATTTCTGGTGAAGGACTATGAAATGCATCTTGGTTGCAGATGCTTCACGAAAAGAATTTAAAACTCTGTGTGTGTGTGTATATGTGTTTATCTCCTCACCACTTAGCATCCAGTGTTGATTTATTTATGTCTCCATAGCTTAGGGAGTTTGGCAAAAGGGACTGATATCATAAGTAGCAGACTTTGAAATAAGTACTAATAATTATGATAATAATAATACCCCCACCTCCCAATATAAGTACCCTTCAAGGTAGTGCCTGAGAATGGCTGCAGTCCAATGACTGAAACAAGTCAAAGGATAAGAAGATAAACAGTTTGTAGAATGTAACAGCTCAATCAGTAGCAAGCTCAAGATGCTGACAGTGGGGTTTTAAATCCAGATAACTACAAAATGAACATCAGAGCCAATAATTTGCAAATAACCAATATCTATTATTGAAAATATAAGGTAGATTTGGTTCACACTCCCCTCCAAACTTTAACCCTCTTGACTACTAACTTCTGGGGACATTTGAAATGGGGTCTAACAAAGTTGGTGAGAGTTCATGGTGATGGTGGTGGGAAACTGCAACTGTGGTGAAATGTCTGTATTATTTCAGAATGGGCTTAATGAGTTTAATAAAATATATATTTTTTTGAGCTGAGGGTTGGGGTGGGAATATTGGCGAAAATACTGATGGAAAGACAAGCCCTTTAAACACTGCACACAATAGTGAAAAAAAGACAAAACAGAAAATCACAGAAAAATATAAAGAAATGTGTGGGGAAAAAATCACACAAGTGTATCACAGAAACACAACATTTGAGATTGAAAAGAGAAAAAAAGTTGAAGATAACAACAACATTTACAACAACAAACAAGGACGATGGATAAGAACAATAAGAAATTAGTTGAACTATAAAGAAGAAAAATAAGTATGCACTATAGAGAACACACACACACACACACACACACAAAATAAGTAAGATGTAAAAGAAAATGGTGTGTAATAGATATACACAATAAGTGTTCAGACCAAGTACCTCAAATCCAACGTTGAACGAAGGGAATATGTAATTAGTTCAAATAGGAGTTGGCTTGAGATAATGTATTGGTTGAGTTAATGAAGGTATAATAAAATAAAAGATGAGCCAGTAGTTGCAAAAGTAGCAAACCATTTATATGTGATGTGATACCTTCACAACTGTCTGTGCATCTTTTATTTTATTATACACACTCACTACATAGATATAAACATAAATAAATAGGTATAAAGAACCTATATACATAGTTATTAAATGTCTATACATGTCACTTGTGTGTGTGTGTGTGCGCGCGCATGTATATATATATATATATATATATATATGTAGATCGCTGACCACTACACACATTTTTCTCTCTCCTTGTTTCTTTCTGTGTTCCTTTCTGTAGAAGAGCGTAGACTCGAAACGTTAAATACTTTCTCAATTCCCGAGCGTTATACTAATACATCTATTTGTTTTCTACACCACCTGTCTTTGCCTGTTGTTTTTTTTGTGAATTCTCCCTATATATATATATATATATATATATATATATATATATATATATATAGACTGTCCAGTTGGGGAAGCCATGTATTCAACTTTTCAACAAGACCCCCCTGCTCCTGTCCATCTATCATACTATCATATCCTTCTTTACTATGTACCATTCAATCAAAGAGGTATCGTTTTCTAGGTACTTGGCAGCCTCACTGATGTTGGTGCCATGAAAAAAGCACTCAGTACACTCTGTAAAATTATTGGTGTTAAGAACGACATCCAGCTGTAGAAACTCTGGCTTGTTGGTTCCTGTCAAACAGTCCACTCCATATCAGCATGGAAATAAGGACATTAAATAATGATATATATATGTAATATACTGGCTACTATTTCTTGCAGATCGAGCAGCTGAGTAGAGGTGGCTGCATTGACTCAGCCAGATATCTGCTCAGCCAGATGCCTTGTTATCTTACATAGAATATTCATACTTCGGAGGCCTTCATTAACCCATGTAGACCATGCATCTGTAAATTTATGTGCAGGACTGGGAAAAGATTTTGTTTGAAGAAGTCTAGCAATTACCCATGTATCTAAGTCTCTTCTTTAGATACCGCTGATGTTTAGTCAAAGGAAAAGCTGCTGATTTGGCACAAGTTTTGTTGCAAATGCTGCCATCAGAAAGCAAAGAGTTGGAACATACCTTTTGGTAGTCCAGCCAATCAGTACTTTGTTTTATCAGCTTCAAAAAAAAAAAAAAAAAAATAATGTTGATCTCAAAGCAAAGCACAGATTCAAAATAAATTCTGTGAACTGACATGCCATCAAGGAAAGAGAAGAGACAAGTATGTGTGTGAAGATGACTAATGAATAAATTAGCTTAAAGCTGTTCCTGCAATAAGATGCAGTGGACTCATAGTTGATTGTCTGAGTAACACCTTATAGCCTCATCAGAGTCTTGAATATGAAATGCAATTTATATACACAAACACACACACACACAGTGTCCCAAAAGAATGCATGCTTACTTTAACATCTGTTAAATCAATTTCCATTTCTTTTCAGATTTAGCCTTTTAGAAATAATGAAGGGAGCCAGGTGAGATTTGAACAAAGGAAATTTCTCCTTATGGGAAGTTTGAAAACACAGTCGAAGTGCAAAGACTGCTTAGGAGGAAGTTTAAAGTAGGTCCATCTATGTGACTTACCATAATTTGAATTAGAGATAAGTTTGAAGCAGATGGAACAGTTCAGAATCTCCACAAGAAATCTTCTTGAAGACCGTGGATATTGACGAGCCTCATGAAGTAAGACAGGGTACTAGAAATAAATTGATGGAGTTCAAGAAAATCTGCATGGCAAGTGAGTCATGAGACAGGAATTTCAAAATCAAACTTCATTTGCATTTTGAAGTGCTCTCCTTGGAAAAGTTGCATTCCATGAATAGTCGTTGCTCTAAATGATGATGATATAGACTGGAGAATGGAGTTTTGTAAATGGTACTTGGCAAAATGTGTAGAAGATGTGCACTTTGCAACAAAGATTGTTTGGAGTGATGAAGCTACATATAAATTAAATGGATCGATTAACCACCACAGTTGCACTGATTGGGGATCTGCATATAACAGAGGAACACCACAGGAGCAGCTGGTAAGTTAAACCATTCATTTTTAACAGTACTGTGAGTGATTGAATATACTCGAGCCATTTTATCATGCCAACAAATTCAAGAAAATTTTCAAAATGTGGAGTTTTATTTCCAGCAAGACGGGGCACATCCATATTACCATAGTAATGTAGGGCCTAGCTTGATGAGATTTAGCCAGACAAATAGACTGGACAAAGAGTTTCAAGTGGAAAACCCTTAGTGATCACTAGACCTCGCATCACTCAAAAAATTTTTTTATGGTGATACTTAAAAGATATAGTGTACAATACAAAACAAGCAACAGTCAATGAGTTGAGGTCAGCCATTGAATGAGAATGAACATGAATATCAAATGAACTGCTTCTTGATGTTTTGGATACCATTGATTTGTGCTATTAGCAGTTCCTCAATCAGAATGGTCAGTTTGAAAAAAAGTTCATAGAGAAATACTATAGATTCTATAAACTTTTGTAAATGAAACGCATTTTATCATTTAATATATGTATACATTTTTTGGGGACACTCTGAATATATATATATATACACACACACACACACATATGTATATATGTATATATATATATACACACAACAGACATAAATACTATATATATATATGTGTGTGTATTATAAAAGTGTATGTGTAGTTAGTTTACACACATGCATTTGTGTATATGTGTGTGCATATGGATATATATATATATATATATATATATATATATATATATATATATATATATATATATATATGCATGCATACATATATACATTCATGTATGTATATACTCATGCTTATGTACACATATGCATCATCATTTAACATCTGTTGTCCATGCTGTGGCATGGGTTGAACAGTTTGACCAGAGCTGGCAAGTTGGGGAGCTGCACCAGATTCCAGTCTGTTTTGGTGTGGTTGCTTTGGTTGGATGCCCTTCCTCATGTCAACCACTTTACTTAGTGTGCTGGGTGCTTTTACATGGCTCTGCATGGTGCATATAAAATAAGCAAAGTATGGAATTGTTGGTATCATATTTACCCCATGGTTTACAGCTGTTTTGATAATGTGTGATAAATCAAATAAGTTGTAATATACGGAATACATCAATGATTATGTAACATAGATTATAACTAGGGTCCTGACTAGATGACTATTTGTCTTTTAATAAATAAACATTGCATAAACATTGTTCTCTTCCATGTGTATCCACTCATTATATGATTTGTCACCCATATATTGCGGAACAGCTGTAAACCACAGAATATAAGTGTTACTAAAAATACCATTCTTTGTTTGATATTTTATAATGCATGACTGATGGTAACTTTTAGTTTGTGCGAAACTAATATTTCTACTCACTCAAAAGATACATTCAGGTAGCTGGTGTTTGCAAGATTGCTGACTGAAGTAACCACCCAAATATCCTTATGTTTACTGTATATGTATGCATATATATATATATATATATATATATATATATAATGCATATATAGGGTGCATTATAGGGTGGCATGACCTAGATTGCTCTGAAGAAATGCATTGCGTTGCCATGCTTGCCTTGGTATGATTTGTATGCCTGGATGTACTTCTCAAAGCCAAACCATTCACAACATGTACTGAGTGCTTTTTTCATGCACCAGCATTAGTGAGGTTGCCCTGCAGCCTTCATGACTAAGGTCCCTTTTGACTGAGTGGTGCTATAGTAGAGAAGGAGGCAGCTTTTATGCTAAGAGATGAAGGGTTGAAGTATGAAAGAAGGGGCCAGAACAGAACAGGTTACTTGCTTT
>NW_026335863.1:0-588 GCF_001194135.2 Octopus bimaculoides | reverse complement strand
ATATGCATGCATCGTCGTTGGCACTCCGTCGCTTACGACGTCGAGGCTTCCAGTTGATCCGATCAACAGAACAGCCTGCTCATGAAATTAACGTGCAAGTGGCTGAGTACTCCACAGACATGTGTACTCTTAATGTACTTCTCGGGGATATTCAGCGTGACAGTGTGATAAGGTTGACCCTTTGAATTACAGGCACAACAGAAACAGGAAGTAAGAGTGAGAGGAAGTTGTGATTACTCTGTGAAGGCTGCCTTGTGGCAACTTCTTCACACACAATCTTTTTGTTCAGGGTAATTTTGTTGCTTAAATGAAAATATTTAATCAAACTCCATGTAATTCCTGGCAGAGACCTATATATGTATGTATATATATATATATGCGCCCCTGAACTGGCTCTTGTGCGGGGCCGTTGTAGGATTTTCGAGTGAGATCATTGCCGGTGCCCCTGGACTGGCTCATGTGCGGGCAACACATGAAATCTTTCGAGCGAGATCATTGCCAGTGCCCCTGAACTGGCTCTTATGCGGGGCTGTCGTAGGATTTTCGAGTGAGATCATTGCCAGTGCCCCTGGACTGGCTCATGTGCGG
>NW_026335862.1:0-240 GCF_001194135.2 Octopus bimaculoides | reverse complement strand
ATCAAATGAAGAGCCTAAGATTTATCCGAGGTCAAATTATTCCTGCATCAGAAGTATGGAAGTAAATGGTGAAGCCGCTTTCACGTGATAAGCGATTACACACACATCTCTGTTTTATATATAGTATAGATATATTTGTTTTGCACTACTACTCACCACGCGAGGATAATCAACATTCTTCTACCTTTTTCTTACACGTACACATTTACATATATATACACATTATACACATACATACAT
>NW_026335861.1:0-226 GCF_001194135.2 Octopus bimaculoides | reverse complement strand
ATCTCTCTCTCTCTCTTTATCTCTCTCTCTCTTTATCTCTCTCTCTCTCTTATCTCTCTCCCTTTATCTCTCTCTCTTTATCTCTCTCCCTTTATCTCTCTCTCTTTATCTCTCTCTCTTTCTCTCTTTCTCTCTTTATCTCTCTCTCTTTATCTCTCTCTCTTTATCTCTCTTCCCCCTCTCTCCCTATCTATCTATCTATCTATCTATCTATCTATCTATCTAT
>NW_026335860.1:0-310 GCF_001194135.2 Octopus bimaculoides | reverse complement strand
TTATTCTTACTCTCTATATTATATGTTGAGCGCATAATTACTGCATTGGATAGTTCACATCGAAAAAATTCCATTGATGTAAACATTTTAAAATTGTTTACTTTGTGTGATTTAAGGGAGATTTGGCTGTTGTTTCTAGCAACTTTTATATTTCTTCCCTTCTACTTGTACACACAATCATTGACTACAATATAACTCATGTTCATCAATGTTTGGTAAATATACCACGATTTTCACCAGGGTGTTAGGGTTAGGTTTTTAGGGTTAGGGTTTAGGGTTACGGTTATGGTTAGGGTTAGGATTAGTGTTA
>NW_026335859.1:0-256 GCF_001194135.2 Octopus bimaculoides | reverse complement strand
GGCTGCTTCCATAGATCCAAATATTGACTTTGCCTGAAGCATGAACAAGCTCTTATTTTCCCACCTAAAGTATATAAATATGCTGGGAAGTTATGGTAGAAATATCAATAAAATCCATTAATTGTTTATAGCAGATGTATAGCTATGTATACAACATATATACATAGACAAGCATACATATGTGTGTGTGTGCGCGTGAGTGTAAAGGTAAACATACACACACACACACACACACACACACACACACACACACACA
>NW_026335858.1:0-254 GCF_001194135.2 Octopus bimaculoides | reverse complement strand
CATAATTATTGCGGCTTTTTTTCAACAAATTTTATTCAACAAAAATAACATGTAACAAAAGCATCTTTAAATGATTATTCCGGAGAATATTCGCCACCTACATCAATTACTGCTTCCCATTTGCTTGGCAGACCGTCATTTAAAGATATTTTTGTTAAATATTGTTATTGTTTTTGGTGAATAAAATTTGTTGAAAAAAAGTCGCAGTAATTACGCACCAACCTATTATTTATTTACATTCAAAGGATATATGT
>NW_026335857.1:0-282 GCF_001194135.2 Octopus bimaculoides | reverse complement strand
ATATATATATATATATACATACATGTGTATGTATATATATATGGATCTGCCTTTGTAGTTTGCCATCCATATATGAAGTGTTAGCTGTCCTTCACATTCACCCAGTTAAGTTCTCTTTGTATTCTACATTCAACATCCACCTGCATATATTACCAACACTACTAACTTTCCTGGGAACTGTTGCTATAGCACTGACAGCACAACCTCATGGGCCCTTTTGTTTAACAGTGTCTTACTAGTGATGGCTTTTTTGTCTTTTTTCTTTCAGTTGAATCCCCACTC
>NW_026335856.1:0-268 GCF_001194135.2 Octopus bimaculoides | reverse complement strand
TGGGGTCGATTTGCTCGACTAAAAGGCGGTGCTGCAGCATGGCCGCAGTCGGATGACTGAAACAAGTGAAAGAGTAAAAGAGTAACAATTTAATGTGAAATTTTTATGGAAAGCTTTGATTTAGATAATTTTTAAACAAGAGGTTATTGTAGAACTAGGTGCAGTCATGGGTGGGTTGGCATCAGAAGAATTAATAAAACATCAGTACAACTATGATGACTGATAAATCCATTAATACTGATATCAGTTACTGGAATTTATTTATTAA
>NW_026335855.1:0-361 GCF_001194135.2 Octopus bimaculoides | reverse complement strand
AGGTAATTCTGGTAAATGCATCTTAAAATGAGATGTCAGTGTTATTTTCATTTTTGCATAATTCAGATGACAGTTTATGCAAGAAAGTATACTAGTCCCTTAATTTTCAATATCTAATATTCAATATTCAATATTTCATTTATTCAATAAGACAATCAATACTTCATTTTATTATTTTACTGAATATATTATATATTCTATATCCTACATTAATATTATAAGTATATAAATAAAACATAAAAAAACAGATTTGGAATTCCTTTGAATAATATATATATATATATGTATGTATGCATATATATGTACATATCTATATACATATACGTACGTATGTGTGTATGTATGTATGCATATGTATATA
>NW_026335854.1:0-776 GCF_001194135.2 Octopus bimaculoides | reverse complement strand
ATATATATATACATATATATAATTAAGCATATAGGAGCTAGAGGTTAGACAACCATCTAAGGGATAATAAATATCCAATATACTTCTGGAGGGATAATTATTTATATTCAAAGGCTTACTGTTGCTAGGCAATAGTACAATTGAATAATTGAATAATAGGTGCAAATGGAGGTAAACAAAAGTTTGTCCAGAATTTATATATGGTAAGGAAGAAAATGGAGAAGAGATTCAATTGACAAACATCAGTAAGATTTATTTACAATAATCATAGGAATAAATAAATAAATAAATACAGCTCCACTCCTACGGCTGTTTCTACTTTGGATATCCAATATGCTACACTTGACATATCATACAAAAATTTTACTCCAAAGATCCATCAGTGAGTTAGTATCATCATCATCATCATTTAACGTCCGTTTTCCATGCTAGAATGGGTTGGACGGTTCGACTGGGGTCTGGAAAGCAAGGAGGCTGAACGTATATATATATATATAACTTTTCGAAACGCCGGTGTTAAAACGGGGGTAGCTGATGAAGGAAAATGTTCTGTATGTGGCTTGTGTGTTTTCTGTACTCTGGTTATTATTATTTTCTTGTCTACGTTTTGTTTGCAATGTCCTGTACCCAGATACGCACCTATATATACAAGTAGACGTACGTATGCACATACCTGCACGTATATATAATTATACTCATTTATTATTTGTTTATATATATATAAACAGCGTTCAATACGTACACACCTCACGTCTGGCTGTACAGCCTTTTTGTTT
>NW_026335852.1:0-237 GCF_001194135.2 Octopus bimaculoides | reverse complement strand
TATATATGTATGTATGTATTATGTATATATGTATACTCTCTTTTATTCTTTTACCTGTTACTTTTATCAGGCATTTGACTGCGGCGATGCTGAGACACATATATATATACATAGATAGATAGACAGACAGACAGACAGACAAGCAGGCAGGCAGACAGATAGACAGGCAGGCAGGCAGGCAGGCAGGCAGACAGACAGACAAAGAGATAGATAGATAGATAGATAGATAGATAGATA
>NW_026335851.1:0-284 GCF_001194135.2 Octopus bimaculoides | reverse complement strand
GTTTATGTCCCTGTAACTTAGCAGTTTTGCAAAAGAAACTGTCATCAAAAGTTCCAAGCTTTTAAAAATGTAACTAATGGGGTTAATTCATCTATCTAAAATTCTTTAGGA
Source organism: Octopus bimaculoides (assembly GCF_001194135.2). NCBI lineage: Eukaryota > Metazoa > Mollusca > Cephalopoda > Octopoda > Octopodidae > Octopus > Octopus bimaculoides. The sequence goes on along the minus strand of NW_026335851.1, from coordinate 173 downwards.
CAGTGTCCTAGTATGGCTGCAGTCTGAAGTAATGTTCATTTAGTTAAAATGTTAGGTCTTTAAGATTCCATTTGAGTTTTTCTTTATATATTCATGGTAAGGCCATTAACATTACTTGGAATTGTGAGGCAATTGTCCCTGTATAAACCTGATCTGTCAATGCGATTAAACCT
>NW_026335850.1:0-282 GCF_001194135.2 Octopus bimaculoides | reverse complement strand
ACCCCAGGACTTATTCTTTGGAAGCCTAGTACTTATTCTATCGGTATCTTGGGCCTTGTGCCTAGAGTACAAATTCGTCAGCCTTTTCCTGTAGGTCTATGCTCTGGCGATCCCGTTGAAACCACTAAGACGTCTCGGAAACCAGCTGATGAGAAAATCAGCTGCGAATGTTTCTTGTATCGTGCTTTTGTCTACCTTTTCTGTCCGTTATGTTTCCGCGCAGTTTTCGTCCATTTTTGCCTTCTCTAACTTTTAATATATATATATATATATATATATATA
>NW_026335849.1:0-214 GCF_001194135.2 Octopus bimaculoides | reverse complement strand
TGTAATTATTTTATCTCATATATTATTCAGATGATGGGTAAGAAGCATTAAAGATTCGGTTTAACTGCTTCTGGCATTTAGTTAAGACCAGTTACGTTTTGAAATCAAATGCTGTCCAGGTTAACTTAGTGTTTCATTCTTTGAAGGTCGATAAAATAACGCCCAATTGCTTCATTGCTACAAGGCAAATTTAATAATCTTATAAATCGTCCAA
>NW_026335848.1:0-576 GCF_001194135.2 Octopus bimaculoides | reverse complement strand
TATATATATATATATATATATATATATATGTATATATATATATATAATAAGCATAAATATTTAAATTTTTCACAAGAACTAAATGAATTGAAATAATGTAAATTGAAAAAAAATCAGAATATAGCTAGCTATCTACACACGAACACGGAAACACAGACACACATACACATATTTGTCAGTTTGTGTGTTAGTGTGAATTTATGTTTGTGTGTATAAATATGCATATATGTTTGAATATGTATGTGTGTATATGTATGTGCATATGTATGTACAAATTCATGGACAGACGCACATATATACTTACATTCTTATGCAATATTTTCGTTGAACTATATTACCCACTACCTCAGTGATGGTTCAGTCACGAAAGCGATCAGCGAGAGTAGTATTATAGTATAATCACACCGAAACTACACTGATCTTTGACACTATAGCTGAAGAGAGTTTTCTCCCTGCATATTTGTCCTTATCTACCATTATTTTCCCGCTCATTTTTCTCTTCATTAACACACACACACACACACACACACACACACAAATAAACACACACATACACACATAACACACACACAAACA
>NW_026335847.1:0-208 GCF_001194135.2 Octopus bimaculoides | reverse complement strand
ATATATATATATATTTGTGTATATCTTTGTATATATACGTCTATATATCTATATATATATCTATAAATATATATGTGTGTGTATATATAAGCATATATGTATGTGTATATATATGTGTATATATTTGTGCATATTTGTGTATATGTATGTATATATGTGAATATGTATATATGTATATCTACATTTATATGTATATATCTGTGTGAGT
>NW_026335846.1:0-689 GCF_001194135.2 Octopus bimaculoides | reverse complement strand
ACACACACACACACACACATACATATATACGACTGGCTTCTTTCAGTTTCGTTCTACCAAATCTCGTCGGAAGGCTTTGGTCGACCCAAAGCAATAGTAGAAAAAAAAAACACTTACCCAAGATACCACGTACTGGAACTGAACCGGGAAACATGGGGCTAGTAATGCTAATTTCTTACTACACAACCATAGTCAAATGTTGATAGTTGGTTTGCTAGTATAATACTTTATAATTTACATACGCATTCACGCTTTTACACACATATTAACATGTCTACGCAAACACACGAATACAACCACGCGTATATATGTGAATGCAAGAATCAATTTATGCTTCTGTATGTTTACGTATACATTTATCAAAATTACGTATGATAATGTACAACAATTTGAAGAAATATCCACTGCTGTATGTCCATATGTACGCGTGTGTATCTATACATGTCCGTACGTATATATTCATGTACGTATGTATGCATGTATGTATGTACGTAAGTACGTATGCATGTATGTATGTATGTATGTATGATCCGTCTGTCTTCCTGTCTGAATGTATGTCTGTCTATACGCATGCTTATCCAGATGTATGCATGAACATATACTTGAGTGTAGGTTTACATGCGTATAAATGTATAGGTACATATGTGTATATGCATGTATGTATGTATGTATATATATATATATATATA
>NW_026335845.1:0-371 GCF_001194135.2 Octopus bimaculoides | reverse complement strand
CATTGTACATCCTGGCTAAAGTTCAATCCTACCCAGGGCCTGCAATGAGGTGTGTTACTAAATTTTTCTTTTTTTTATCTCTAGACATAATATATGTATAAATAAATAAATATATAAATAAATAAATATATATATATAAATAAATAAATATAGATAGATAGATAGAAAGACAGACAGACAGACAGACAGACAGACAGTCAGATAGATAGATAGATAGATAGATAGATAGATAGATAGATAGGCAGGTAGGTGGATAGATAGGTATTTAATTTCTCTTTTTCTTTCTCTTTGTCTCTCTCTTTTTCTTTCTCTTTCTCTCTCTCTTTCTCTCTCACTTTCCCTCTCTCTCTCTCTCTCTCTCTCTCTCTCTC
>NW_026335844.1:0-237 GCF_001194135.2 Octopus bimaculoides | reverse complement strand
ATATATATATATATATATATATATATATATGCATATATATACGTATATATGTATACATATATATATGTACGTATATATATATATTTACATATATATACATACATATATATATGCCTGTATATGTGTATACATATTCATAGATATAGACAGGTGTGTGTGTATATATATATATGTATATATAAATGTGTATATATATATATATATATACGTACATATATACACATATACATATATATA
>NW_026335843.1:0-466 GCF_001194135.2 Octopus bimaculoides | reverse complement strand
ATGCGGGCAAGGATTAAGCACCTCACTCCTGCTATTCAGGTAGACATCCAAGCCTTGGGTACCTTTTAAGAGTTCCCTCTTCTCAGTCAGGCATAATCTGCACTTCCTGCTGCTATTGAAGTACGGTTTGTATTTTTTGTAGGATCTTCCACTTTATGCTGTACTCCGTTACGCTTTCTTTCAAAACCCAGACATGCTTGGCTAGGGTTGTGGTGTTATGTCTCTCTGGGATGTCGAAAGAGGACTTGTGGTTATTAAAGTAGATTCTGAAGGGGGCCTTCCGTTGTCTCCACATACTTCTGCATGCTCGGTTGTCCATTGGGTCCTGTTGGTGTTACTTCTGTCTCGTAAATAACTCTCTCCATATTGCAGTGACTGTTCAGTGAACAAGTTGTGTCACCCCTGCATGAGCATCCTGCCTCTGCCTCGGGTGTGGACTTACTTATTAAAGGTATACAATAATATT
>NW_026335842.1:0-214 GCF_001194135.2 Octopus bimaculoides | reverse complement strand
CTTAGTTCTAACAACGCAACCTTCCTGTTTCACTACGACAGGCACTGGCTTTCATGGCTCCTGATATTAAGTGATTGGAAGTGTTACCATGTACATGTTTTTTCTTGGTATAAAAGATGGGAAAATATTCTGCTCAATGCCAGAAATTTGTCAGTTGCTTGGCTTTAATCAGTTGAGCATGTCCCTTAGTGGCTGACAATATGTGCATCTCTGA
>NW_026335841.1:0-3014 GCF_001194135.2 Octopus bimaculoides | reverse complement strand
CGGTGTTGCAGTGCTTGGATTGTATTCATGAACAAGCTTTCATCCGACAGGAGATATGAGGTCGTCCAGACTGCGATCCTGTTACCAGCCTAATCATTCTTCATGCTGTGGAGCTAATGGATAGTTCTGCTGGAGTCAAACCAAGAGAATCGTTAGCGGGATGAACCAGTTCAAACTACAGTCATTCAAAATAGCCATTGAAAGCAAGGATTTGTGAACTGGAGGATTGTCTTGATGAAACAAATCTCGTTTCGCCAGTTTCATGAGTGATTGGTATTGAAACCTTTCTTAACTACATCAGCATTTTGGGATAAAACTCTCCATTTCTGATGTGGGCATTTTGAAGATAGGTCAAGAAATGCAATGTGATTTGTATCGCCAAAATCTGAGGCCGTCACCTTCCCTGCAGATTAAAAGACTTTGGTCTTCTTTGTTGCTGGTGAGGATGGGAATTTCTACTACAGAGTTTGTTTCATTGTCTCTGGCTCAAAGTGATAAAGTCAACACTCATCCTGAGTAAGGAAACATTCAAGGAAATCAACTCGATCTCCTTGAAATGATGTGAGATTTTCCCGTCATATGATTGGCCTGGCTCGCTTTTGATCAGGTGTTAGAAGACGTGGCATCCATCGAGCAGAAACATTCGTAATACCAAGTTCATTATGCAGAATATTCTCAATCCTCTCATGGAATATCCTGTTAGCATTACCTATTTGATTTATAGTGAATCCCCTGTCATCCAGTATTTATGTGGTGAATACTATCAATGTTTTCTTTGGTGGTGGTGGTGGTGGTGGTTGCAGAACGTTCAGGTTTTGGTTCATCTTCAAAAGACTCCCTTCCCTTTCTAAATTCAGCTGCCCACTTTTGCCTTGTTGACAAACCTTGAGCGTCATCCAATAATTTGGTATCCATGTCAGCAGGAATGTCCTTGGGGTTTGAACTCCATTTCTGCAAATATTTGATAAAGAGGGGATGTTAAAGTTTGTCCATCTTCAAGAGAAATCGCTACCAGTTAGTTCTGAAATATTCTATGAACAATCAGACGTCAGTTTACCTGGAACGTGACAATTCAGCTATTAATAAAGATAGCTGAAATTAATGAAAAGATTTCAGAGATTTGAGAATTAATGTAAAGATTTGACAGTCGGCCTATGAACTTTCCAGCCGACTCTCGTATCTCATTTAATCATTTAAATAAATTTAATAGTTTCTTTACTAAATGTATGTTGTCAAAAGTGACAATCTCTGATTTGGAAAAAACAATGAGTAATCGAGAATGGTTTTGGAACTGAAAAATCTCGGTCAGGTCGTCGTGTGGGTGACGCCGTATGTTTTAAAGTACGTAACATTCAGTCACTCTATTACACAACGTTGATGCATGCCGTTTTATGAAATCGGCTTCAGATCCCGCATTCATCTAACCGAAAAAGTGTGGCAAGCTGAAGCAAATGTCGGCTGCTTTCAGATAGAAAAACATTTAGCCCTATCGCAAATTTTAGGCTTTAGAGTTAGAGTTTGGGTTTTAGTTTTAGGGTTAGGGCTAGTATTTAGGATTATAATCATGATTTGGATTTAAGACTTAGGATTCGGGTTAGGTTTAGGGATAAGTTTTAGGATTAGGTTTTAGGGATAAAATTAGTGTTTATAGAATCTTTCAAACTACCATTGTAAATGTTAATTAGTTGTTTCCTTTCATTTCTACATTCTTTCTTTTTGCCTTAATTGTTTTGTAAACTTTTCATTATTAATTTCTCTAAAAATGTCTGTTTGTAATTTTCCTTGCGTCACATGTCTGACACAATGTACTTTTCATACCATCATTACGGCATTGTAGAGACTGTGTGGAGCTGATTGGTTAAGATTACTAAAATTTCGATCATTAAATGTCCTCCAAAAATTGCTTCTATTTTCTTGAAATCGCCATAGAAAATATATCTGTGCAGAAATTCTCAATGAAATTGTGTATTTCTAACAGAAGTGACCGTAAATAGGTTTCTTTTAGAAACAGCAGGAACACTATCCCAGCCTCTCCATTCACATTCACCCTGAAAATGATTGGAATAGTAACTGCAATCCCCAAAAATGCAAAGAGGCAAAGAGAAAGAGAGTGAATTGTCCAGAGAATGCTGGAATGAAAGAAAAAGTGACGAGGTACTAAAAGATTATTAACGGTAAGAGATAAAGGCGTGATTACAAGGTAGATTTCAGAAAATGGAAATTGTATATATGTTCGAATATCACAGTGTCGACCAGGTATCAGATGCTGCAGTTGTACACCGCTGGTCAGAATCTGCTTCCAATTCTGTCTTCATTGTGTCATTCTTTTCCAACTTAGCCCATTTTTTTCCATTTTTATTGGAATATTTAAAGTATAGTAATTTACAGCAACCGGAAGCATTTCTTTTGAAATTTCACTGAATTTTAAAATGGTTTTTCGAGTTACGTTGCTTTTCGTGTTAAGTTGCATGACTTGGAACCAATTACTTATATCTCACCTCCAGAATGTCGCAAATGGCCATGTTGGTAATATTTTAACGGAATATCTTATACTTCATCCACTTGAGTAATTCACCCCACAGAATCTTCCCTAATCGCTGAGGTATCTAAAACTAACTTCTTATAGTTGGCCTGAAATTATATTTTCACTGTAATTCATTCCTCTTTTCTCTTTCATTTATCTATTCTTCAACTGTTCTTCCTCAGTTTTAATGTATTAGTTTCTTCATTTATTTTTCCCTAATATTTTTTTACTTTACTTTCGAGCGCTAATTTTTCTGCTTCCTTAGTCTGCACTCTGGTATTTTTTCTCATTTATTTTCACATTCATACTATTTTCTCGATGGTATAATGGATCGCTATCGTTTGTTTTATTTTCATGTATATATGCTGCTTTCCTTTTTGTTCGCATTTGTTCTTTTCATTTATCTTTTATTGTATGCTTTCTTCTTGTTCGTTTTCTACTGTTTTCCTTATTTCATTTGCTTTTTGTGCCAACTCTTGCATTTAATTTG
>NW_026335839.1:291-763 GCF_001194135.2 Octopus bimaculoides | reverse complement strand
TATATATAATATATGTATCTATGTTCGTATGAATGTATGTATACGCACACCTGTTTCGTCATCTCACCTACTGGTGGATTTGCATTACCTAACACCTTCCTCCCTCTCCCCATCTGACATATTAACACACTGCTTACAGGTAAGTTCTGTGCATAAGCAGGTTTAGGAAGCGTCGGGTGGGAGTCTAGCAGTCTACCTCTCAGTCTGGCTGACTGTCTGTTTTTCAGTCTATCTACCTGTTTATCTCTGTCTGTCTGTCTCTCTCTCTCTCTCTCTCCAACTCTCTCTCTCTATCTATCTGTTTAGCGGTCTATCAATCTATTTATCTATCTTTCTCTATTCATCTGTCTGTCTGTCTGTTTGTCTATCTATCTATCTATCTCTCTATCTGTCTGTTTGTCTGTTTGTCTGTCTGTGTGAATGTCAGTCTCTCAGTCTCTCTCTCTCTCTCTCTCTCTCTCTCTCTTTTTTT
>NW_026335839.1:0-170 GCF_001194135.2 Octopus bimaculoides | reverse complement strand
CTGTCTGTTTGTCTGTTTGTCTGTCTGTGTGAATGTCAGTCTCTCAGTCTCTCTCTCTCTCTCTCTCTCTCTCTCTCTTTTTTTTTCTCTATCTATCTATCTATCTATCGGCATCGTAACATATATACATATATATAGGCGCAGGAGTGACTGTGTGGTAAGTAGCTTGC
>NW_026335838.1:0-234 GCF_001194135.2 Octopus bimaculoides | reverse complement strand
CTGTCTGTCTGTCTGTCTGTCTATCTATCTATCTATCTATGTAGCTATCTATCTAGTTAGCTAGCTACTTACCTACCTACCTACCTCACTTTCTATGTATCTGTCTCACTCTCTTTCTTTCTCTCTCTCTGTCGCTGTATCCATCCATCCATACATCCATGTATCGATACATACATACATACATACATACATACACACATACACACATATACATATATATATATATATATATAT
>NW_026335837.1:0-328 GCF_001194135.2 Octopus bimaculoides | reverse complement strand
ATAAATATACATTAAGTATGTATATCATATATATAAATATATATACAAATGAAATATATATATATATAGGTATATGTGTGTATACATAAATATATATAAATATATATAAATATATAAATATAAATATATATATATATATATAAAAATTTATAAATATATATATAAATATATAAATATAAATATATATAAATATATATGTGTGTCTGTGTATATAAATATATATATAAAAATATATATATAAATATATACATATATATATGCATATATATAAAAAATACATATATAAATATATGTATGTATGTATGTATGTATATATATATATATGCAT
>NW_026335836.1:0-301 GCF_001194135.2 Octopus bimaculoides | reverse complement strand
ATTTGTATGATAGTGTATAGAGGAATATATTATTCAAAGGAATTCCAAATATGTCTGTTTTTTATATTTTATCCATATTCTTATAATATTAATGTAGGATATAGAATATATAGTATATATAATATATTCAGTAAAATGAAATGAAGTATTGATTGTCTTATTGAATAAATGAAATATTGAATATTAAGTATTGAATATTAAGGGACTAGTATACTTTCTTGCACTTTAGTAATCTCCAAGGTCCCACGCTGTGACAGGAGTGTTGACCATGCAGGCTAGTGCTGCTTCTCATATACATATA
>NW_026335835.1:0-302 GCF_001194135.2 Octopus bimaculoides | reverse complement strand
AAAAAAAAAAAAAATATATATATATATATATACATATATATATTTATATATATTCACAGAGATTCGACTAATAAATAATTGAATACCTCAAACAAGCATACACACATACACGCACATACAAACACACACACTGTCACGCATACACAAAACACCATCCATGTGGTTACGATCTGTTTTTATCTTTTTTTCTGTTTTAGTTTTTTTTTCCCTTTGTTATCATCCTTTTACATGTCACACAAGTTTCTCACATGATGCTGCTTCATTTTACTATCATCATTATTCTCTTCATCATCATCATCATC
>NW_026335834.1:0-268 GCF_001194135.2 Octopus bimaculoides | reverse complement strand
ATATATATATATATATATACACACACCCCCACATAATTATACACATATATATTTATATATATCACATTGATATATGCTTCTCTGTTTCATGAACAGTCCACATGTTACTATCACCTTTTCGTAGCATATATGTCTATATGCATGTATGCTTGTATATGTGTGTGTTTATGAATATAAGAATGCGTATACATGCATCATTGTGTATATGTATATAACACACACACACACACATATACTTATAAATCCTCACACACACATACATACAGAT
>NW_026335833.1:0-354 GCF_001194135.2 Octopus bimaculoides | reverse complement strand
GAGGACAAACAAACACACACCACAAACAAATGCACACACACATAAAGTATACATAGTGCATTCATGTCTTCAGGATAAGACGTTTGCTTCCCAGTCAAATAGATCCAGGCTCAGTTACACTGCATGGCACCTTGGGCAAGTATCTTCGATTATAGCACCAGATCACTTACATGGATTTAGTACACGGACATTGAAGGAAGCCCATTGAATATTAGGGATGTATATATGTATGTATGTACGTGTGTGTGTATGTGTATAAATCTATGCATACTTTATGTGTGTGTGTATGTGTATAAATCTATGCATACTTTATGTGTGTGTGCATTTGTTTGTGGTGTGTGTTTGTTTGTCCTC
>NW_026335832.1:0-574 GCF_001194135.2 Octopus bimaculoides | reverse complement strand
TTTTAACAATGTTTTTATCTCAGAAGTTATATTGTTTTCAGATGTATTACATTAGATCCTATTTTAAAGGCTATTTCTATGTACAAATTTATCTGTCACCTAATATCGCATGAGGTTCAGGTACCGTAATCTAACCTCCACTGATACAATCATGAGGTTTCTGCTTTGTATATTGATACATCGAAGTTCAAATGCACTATCTAGGGCGATCTAGGAAGCAGTATTAAATTCTAAGTTATTCTCACAAATAACAAATTCTCGTTCATTAAGCAAGACATTTTGTGAGATAAAAGCTAAGAGTTCAATGTAATCGACTTACGCCATCGCCTTAAAATTACTGACCAAGATTTGAAATTTGAAACCGATCTATTAGTATTCTTTTTTCTTCTCGATTGTAAATAATACTGCTTTCGTTTAGGTATTTCAAGTCAACCATGATGCTTATATAACATTGCCCACTTTTTCGACTTTAAGTCTCAAATGTTCATGTATACTCACAATAAGATATATTATGTTTAAAAATACAAGATCGTCAAACATTTAGCAACCTCAGTAGTAAGATAATGGTGGGTCG
>NW_026335831.1:3894-4499 GCF_001194135.2 Octopus bimaculoides | reverse complement strand
GTGTCATAGTGTGTGTGTGTGTGTGTGTGTGTGTGTGTGTGCTGAAAGGTGGATGGTCGGAAGGCTGTCGTTAGAGTAGGAAAGGTGGATATTCTGACACGGTCGCATGTTTTATGGAATAGGGTGGCTACGTTTTAGGTTCCCACCCTTAACTCTAAGGTATGTATGTGCTCCCTGAGTGCGTGTGTGTGTGTAAGTTATATGCGTAAGTGTGATGTCTGTGTGTGCATGCGTGCAATTTTTAAGGGCAGTCTGGCTGTTGCTAAGGGACAACTGACTTTGAAGATAAATTAATGCGAATACACCCTACTTCCTTCTCACTTCTTCTCTTTCTTTCTTTCTTTATTTCTCCCCCCCCTCTCGTTCTATCTGTCTGTTTGTCTCTCTCTCTCTCTTTCTCAACACCCAAGAATTCATGGCCTACACTTATGTATTTATCTGTCCATCTAATTTTCTATACTCCTATCTTTCTATCTTAATGTCTTAATGTCTACCTATCTACTTGACTACCTATCCTGTCTATCCCTTTCTCTTTCTACCTTTCTCTCTCTCTCTACCTCCCTCTCCCTCTTGATCTAGCTATCTATTTTTCCCCTGCGTCATAT
>NW_026335830.1:0-480 GCF_001194135.2 Octopus bimaculoides | reverse complement strand
TGTATGTATATGTGTGTGTGTCTGTGTATGTTTGTATGCATGTATGCATAACGGGCGAAATTCAAATTCGAGTGATAGCGCCTACACAAGGCCTACCTACAACAATGAAGCACCAACACACGTCAACGCCAATTCATCCCGATGACGGGGCTGAGGTAATCCAGAAACGTTGATAATAGCTTTTAGAACTTTGCTATTCTGAATAAACTATTTAAGATTCCTTCGAAAACACGAAAAAGCAAACGTGATAAAAAGTATATAAAACTAAAACACAGAAATTTTAATTTTCTATAGAATATATCTATTCGAGCACTTTTGTCTACCAATATATCATATCGAAGGCAAAACTGCATTCAATTTTCACCTTTTAGAAATAATCTTTTATATTAGTTTTTATTATATAGGATATATATGTATGCACACCCACACCCACACCCACACACACATATATCGATATATATGTATGTATATCCCCCCCCC
>NW_026335829.1:0-389 GCF_001194135.2 Octopus bimaculoides | reverse complement strand
TGAAAGAGATTTGAATTTATCCAGTTGCATCTCGGTAACATGTGCTTAAATTCTTATAAAGAATTTATCCTATATCATATTATATATAGATAGATAGATAGATAGATATAGAGGCATATATGTGGTAAGAAGCTTGCTTCCCAACAACATGGTTCTTGGTTCAGTCTCACTGAGTGGCACCTTGGGCAAGTGTCTTCTAGTATAGTTTCGAGCCAACCAAAGCCTTAGGAGTGACTTTGATAGAGGGAAACTGAAAGAAACCTGTCATATACATTAAATATATATATATATACATACATGTGTCTGGTGTGTTTATGTCCCCGTCACTTAGCAGTTTCGCAAAAGAAAGAGACTGATAGAATAGGTATTGGGTTTTCAAAAAAAAAAAA
>NW_026335828.1:0-297 GCF_001194135.2 Octopus bimaculoides | reverse complement strand
ATATATGCACTGTGAAAGAGTGCACTTTAATACACAAATGTTGTTTTCTTTTTAACATCTGTTTGTATGTGTGCATCTATGCAATGGCTGCGTCTAAATCGATATATATATATAGAGAGAGAGAGGGAGAGGGCTGTATATATATATACATATATAAATATACATACATATACATATATATATATATATGGTTATAAATACGCACATATACATATGTATATGCATATAGATATATATACATATATATACACATATATGTATAGTTATAAATGCATGCATATATATATATATATATAT
>NW_026335827.1:0-263 GCF_001194135.2 Octopus bimaculoides | reverse complement strand
TGTGCATATCTGCCTCTGGGCATATATGTATATATGCAAGCATGTATGTAATATGTATGTATGTATGTATGTATGTATGTATGTATCGGTGTGTGTATGTATGTATGTATGTATGTATGTATGGATGGCTGGATGTATTTATGCATGCATGTATGTATGTATGTATGGGCGTACATTGCGTGTTGTGTTATTTTAAACTTTTTATTTCACTCATGCTGGAAAATAAAACCCTCCGCTAAGTTTCTCGAACTCTTAGAAATAAC
>NW_026335826.1:0-216 GCF_001194135.2 Octopus bimaculoides | reverse complement strand
GTTATCCTTTTGTTTCTTGTGATTTTGTTCTTGTTCTTTTCTTCTTTTTCTTCTTCTTTTGCTTCTTTTTATATCTTTTTCTTCTTCTGTACTTCTTTATTTTTGTTGCTTTTGTAGGTGTTGAAGTTGTTGTTGATTTTGTTGTTCGTTCTCCTTGTTTCCCTTCTACTTTTCATTTATTTTTATTCTTTTTCCTCCTATTATTTTTCTCCTTTC
>NW_026335825.1:0-273 GCF_001194135.2 Octopus bimaculoides | reverse complement strand
TTGGTGTTGCCTTGGCGGAGGTTTGCGCTCTTATTATTATTATTATTATTATTATCAAAGAGGTGAGCTGGTTGAACCATTAGCATGCTGGATAAAATGCTTAGCTGCATTTCATCAACCTTTATGTTCTGGGCTCAAATATCTCTCTGGGAAAAAAATGTCTGAAAACTTCTGGAATGAATCTTGAATATTATATTTTTTGCACTTTTACAAATATGCATGATTTTTATTTAAAAAAAAAAGCTTTCTGAATGCTTTCTTTTTTTTTTTTTT
>NW_026335824.1:0-390 GCF_001194135.2 Octopus bimaculoides | reverse complement strand
TCCATAGTACCAGTATAACCTACACTATTTCTACTACTACTCCAGGTCTCATTCTTTAGTTAGAAGTTTGATAGACAAGACTGTTTGATGTCATTTCTCCCTGTTGCAGTTTTTGACAGAAGCTTGTTTCATCTGGGATTTCGGACAATATATTATCCATTTCTTTTTTTGAATATATTTACATTCACACTGAGTAAATTTCTCATGCTCTTTGGCAGAAAATTTCAAATGTTTGATCATATGAAAGCTAAGATGTGGTAGTATCTAGCACGCCCTCTGACAGGGAAGGTAGTAATCTCGAGAATACTAAAATCTGTCAACTTCAGTGATCTGTCTAATTCTCAATACTAAAGTTGGATGCTCTGGACCTTCAGGCTAAACGTTGTATAT
>NW_026335823.1:0-262 GCF_001194135.2 Octopus bimaculoides | reverse complement strand
CTCTCTCTCTCTCTCACTCTCTCTCTCTCTCTCTCTCTGTATATATATATGGTGGTATGTGCAATTCTGAATATATAAATACAAAATTATATGTATAACTAGAAGCATAGATCCTTTATACATATATAGTATTGTAGATGATAGCCATACGTTTTAGCATATTCACTCTGAAAATCTTTGCGAATGTGTGTTTGTGTGTGCTTCTCTCTCGTACGCATATATACAGTTATATAACATATATGTATGTATGTGTGTGTATATA
>NW_026335822.1:0-268 GCF_001194135.2 Octopus bimaculoides | reverse complement strand
TGATATGGCTTCTCTCCTGTGTGTGTACGTTTGTGTTTAGTTAAGTTACTTCTTTGAGAGCATGATTTACCACAGATATTACAATGATATGGCTTCTCTCCTGTGTGTGTACGTTTGTGTCTAGTCAAGTCACCACTTTTAGAGAAAGATTTACCACAGATATCACAATGATATGGCTTCTCTCCTGTGTGTGTACGTTTGTGTTTAGTCAAGTCACCACTTTTAGAGAATGATTTACCACAGATATCACAATGATATGGCTTCTCTC
>NW_026335821.1:0-255 GCF_001194135.2 Octopus bimaculoides | reverse complement strand
TATATATATATATATATATAAATATGTTAGGAATATCCCATTTTATTTCTCTTAATATCTCATGTTTTTGTCTTTGCATTGAATAATAAATGCATGCACATTTATATTTATGTACTTACGTATGTATGTATGGATGTATGGATAGATGTGTGTATGTGTGTGTATCTATATTTATCTTGAAGATGTATATGTGTGTATCTATATATCAATATGTATCTTACAAGTATAATATAGGTGTAAATATACATACATATG
>NW_026335820.1:0-323 GCF_001194135.2 Octopus bimaculoides | reverse complement strand
GCCATGCTGGGGCACCACCTTGAGGAGGTTTTTTGGTCAAATGAATCGAGCTCTGATACTTATTTTTATTTACGCTTGATACTTACTCCGTCGGTCTCTTTTGCTGAACTGCTAAGTCACAGGGGACGTGACTGCACCAACACCGGCTGTCGAGTAATGATCAGGCATAAATACAGAGAGAAAGACACAGATATGTGTGTGTATGTGTAAATATGTAAATATATACAGTAATCCGTCACCTTATCGTGGTTCACCTATCTAAGCTTATTATTTAAGCTTACATGGATTCCTCCATGTTGTTGTTTTGCATTTATAATAAAATA
>NW_026335819.1:1607-1945 GCF_001194135.2 Octopus bimaculoides | reverse complement strand
CGGGTTCCCTCTACTGTTAGGGTGTGGCACTTTTTCACGCAGCTATCCTCCTCCATTCTCACCACATGTCCATACCAGCGCAATCGTCTCTCTTGCACGCCACAACTGATGCTTCTAATGTTCAGCTTTTCTCTCAAGATACTTACACTCTGACGGGTATATAAATATATATACATATATATTTGCTACATGGCAGTGAAACATGGGCTGTAACTGCTGAGGACATACGTAAGCTCGCAAGGAATGAAGCCAGTATGCTCCGTTGGATGTGTAATGTCAATGTGAATACCGAGGCGATGACTACGGACCGAGACCTTTGGAAATGGGCTGTGCGTGAG
>NW_026335819.1:0-1336 GCF_001194135.2 Octopus bimaculoides | reverse complement strand
CCCCTGGACTGGTTCTTGTGCGGGTGGCACATGAGATGCACCATTTTGAGCGTGGCCGTTGCCAGTACCGCCTGACTGGCTCCTGTAGGATTTTCGAGCGAGATCGTTGCCAGTGCCCCTGGACTGGCTTGTGCGGGTGTCACATAAAAGACACCATTTCGAGCGTGGCCGTTTTCGTGCGGGTGACACGTAAAAGCACCCACTACACTCTCTGAGTGGTTGGCGTTAGGAAGGGCATCCAGCTGTAGAAACTCTGCCAAATCAGACTGGAGCCTGGTGTTGCCATCCGGTTTCACCAGTCCTCAGTCAAATCGTCCAACCCATGCTAGCATGGAAAGCGGACGTTAAACGATGATGATGATGATGATGATGATGTATACACACACTCGTATACATATAAATATATTTGTATAAATATATATATCTACTACATATGTGGGAAATTCTATCTGTGGGTGTGTTTGTGGAGTTGTTAGCTAACTCCTCCTACATCGTTTTATCGATTTTGATGAAACTTGACACATGAGTAGAACTCATGTCTGGAAACCTTGTGGCATACTCAGATTGTTGAAAAAAGATCGATAATAAGGCCCCTAGAAGGGATTCTTATATATATCTATTTTATTTTAAAAACCAAGGGAAATAACCCTTTCATTTTCCTAAATCATTTAGTATAAATCAAATTGAGTATGCATGTTTCTTAGTATTTGAACTGTTAGAGTTATTTTCGCAATTTATCCAGTACAACCCTTAAACAAGTAAATAGTATTTTCCTAACCAACATATCCACTTATTTCGGTTCGTGACTTATTCACGAATATACCAACACTAGCACCCCTGAGGGTAATATTCTCTGGGAACACACAAAAGCCCTTTTCAGAGTTATTTACTTTGAATTGTTATTATCTCATATCTGATTAGCCTGCTATTACATAAAACGCTTCATGATTTTAGTATACATACCTTATTAGTATTTCCTCCTAAGTTCTATATACTCTGGGAACGCATTAAACCCCTTTTCGGGGCTACTTCATTTGAATTCTTACTATCGGGTAACTAATTTCTTGTTATTACACAACTGACACCACAATTTGGGTAGTTATAACTTATTGGGAATTCCTAAAAATAAGATCCAGTGTAAGACAGTTCTGTATTCTGTGTAAATGCACAAAAACCATTTGAAGGGCTACATACTTTGTATTGTTATTGGATTAGCAAAACAGCTATGAGAACGGAACCAAGGGATAAGCCCCGCTTTCCCAGAAATTACCGGGTACACCAGCTAGTATACACACACACACACACACACACATATATATATACACACACATATATA
>NW_026335818.1:0-437 GCF_001194135.2 Octopus bimaculoides | reverse complement strand
TTTCATTATTCTCTTTAACCCGAGCAAAGCCGGGTATTTCTGCTAGTAGAAAATAAAGAAAATACTTTTGACTGTCTGTCAAATGCAAAATGACAAGCCTTACATATTTGTTTGCGACAGAAATATTAATAATATAGAAGTCAGATAGCCTTGTAGTAAGAACATTTCATTCACTGTTAACAGTATGGAGAATATTTACGGACAAATGCTTCACCAAAATATATACTTATATTCGTACTGTTGGTGCAATTAAATTAGCCATATTACTTATTGTTTAAATGGTAAATCTTGGATTTTCAGAACAGCTAAAAGATAATTGTTACCTAAATTTCAGCTGTAGACTTTTGCTTCTTTGTAAGAAGAAATCTTCCGTTTTTAATGACTCTCGTTGTTATATTTCTCTATCATCAGGTGCGTTATGAAGGGAATCAGTGTCC
>NW_026335817.1:0-416 GCF_001194135.2 Octopus bimaculoides | reverse complement strand
AAGGTCAACCTATATTAATCGGAAACGTAGATTGCCTTGCGACTCATAAATCGTCTCGTAACTTAAACCGTGCAAAGGACGGGTGTGTTTGTTAGTATATATATAAAAAGAGAGAGTGAGAGAGGTAGATAGATATTTATGTATATACTGCTTGTTATTAGAGCTCTTTCATTCTTGTTGTTACTGTTGTCTATGTTTCTTTAGCTGTTCTTTTCTTACCAATCTCATTATTATCCTGTGTCTATTAGTGTCACCAAAGTAATTCGCTTCTTTTGATGTAGGTACATTTTCATTTGTTCATTTACGTTCATGCTATTTTCTTTTTTTGTTTTCAGGAAAAGTATTAGTAAAATGAAATCATCAAATCATATTCGATAAGAAATTTTTTATCAGCGCTTCTAAACCTAGGTTCAGAA
>NW_026335816.1:0-397 GCF_001194135.2 Octopus bimaculoides | reverse complement strand
ATTATTAATAATAATAATAATAATAATAATGATAATTACGGCTTTGAACATATTGGAGACATCGGCATATACATTTGTATACACACATCTGCACGCATTAACACGCAAAAATCATATGCGCTTTCACACAACGCTCACGCACGCATTCACGAACAGACGAACACACAAGATACTTTAATCTCATTTTTCGTTGATGGAGTTTTTTGATGCTAGAAACTATTTCAAAATAACGCTATAGGTGTCATTTCTTTTGGTAGTGGGTGATTTCTTTGTGTGCGTGTATGTATGTATGTATGTATTCGCCATGATAGATTGCTAACCACTACACAGATTTTTCTTTCTCTCCATGTTTCTTTCTGTGTTCCTTTCTGTGTAAGAGCGTAGGCTCGAAACGTTA
>NW_026335815.1:0-544 GCF_001194135.2 Octopus bimaculoides | reverse complement strand
AAAAAAAAAAAACTCAAACCAAACCAAATAATCGGAATACTGAATGCAAAAGAAGATATTGGAGTGTCAGAGAAGTTAAAAGAATTATATTGACAGGTGTTCACTTGGTGGACTGTTACTGTCACCTGACTGGCTACAACAACAACAACAACAACAACTACAATAATAACAACAACAGCAACAACACTAACCGTAACAACAACAAGAGTAACAAAAAAGAACAACAAAACAACAAGGATAAGTGATTATTACAATGGTAACATTAATGCAGACATAAACATGGCTGTGTGGTTAAGAAGCTTGCTTTGCAACCATGTGGTTTTGAGTTCAGTCCCACTGTGTGGCATCTAGGACAAGTGTCTCCTACTATAGCCAAGCCCCAGATTGATGCCTTGAGAGTGAATCTGATACATGAAAACTGTGTGGAATCCTGTCATATATATATATATATATATATATATATACGCCAGCTTAATTTAATTTGTCTTTAGTCAAAAGACAACTGTTGTTATGTCCTGTTATTTGTATTTGTGTAACATTCTCC
>NW_026335814.1:0-207 GCF_001194135.2 Octopus bimaculoides | reverse complement strand
TGTTCTGTGAACATTGATAGAAGGGGAAAATTAGGAAATTAGGATTAAGACTCCTAGCACATTTTTCTATGTGTTCACTGACCGGTATCTGTCTGTATTGTGGGTGGCAGATTTGTTCTTTATGGAGAGTGGTTTTTCAACAGAGTGATATTCCTGTTTGGCCAATATAATTATTCTCACATCACGTAATGGCATAGATTAGATTTT
>NW_026335813.1:0-242 GCF_001194135.2 Octopus bimaculoides | reverse complement strand
TCCTTTTTTTTTTATCTTCTTTGTCTTTCATTCTGCCTTTCGTTCTTCTGGCTTTGTTCCTTTTTACTTCCTGTTTCGTTTTTTTCTTTCTTCTTTCTTTCTCTCGTTCTTTTCCGCTCCTTTACTTTCTTTCTTACTGTATCATTTTTTTTCGCTTTTTCTGTATCTTTCAGTCATTTTCCTTCATTTCTTCACCTTCTGCTTTTTTTTCACTGTTGTATTCGTAGTTATTATTGTTGCTG
>NW_026335812.1:0-620 GCF_001194135.2 Octopus bimaculoides | reverse complement strand
AAACAGGGTAGAAGACTCCTTGGAAAGCAAAGGAGCTGATGTGGAGCTCTGAGGTCCATAAGCTCACTTCATAAGATGGTAACGCTCCTTGCTGTCATTTTCATCAGCAACAGCCTGAACATCCTCCCACCAAGTGTTCTGCATCTTCCTGAGAGATCGCTGCAGTAGTGATTTTACACTGTTATAGTGGGCAAGTGCTAGACTTCACTGCACAGTAGACAGTTCTCTGTGTAGCAATACACTGTGAGCATGGCGCTTTACCACCAATAGTCGCTGAACTTCAGCATCATTCCCGTCAAACCTGTCTCTGTGTCTGGCAGTAACATATCCCAGGCTTTCGGCTGCACATTGTAGAATGTGGTCTCGAAAATCCTCCCATGCTGCAGCAGTTTCAATGCTGGACAAGCGAGTCTGAAGTTCTTTCCTACCCACAACATCATATACCTTGTGGACATTTAGACGGCGAGGAATGCTGACTGGTCCTCTTTTCTCTTTTACTTTAATTACCATTCGGAACTTTGCTCGCACCAGACTGGTCTGTCCAGCATTCCGGTCCATGGAAGGACTTGGCATTACAAATGTCATAAATGTCGCGCTTGCGGATGATGACATAATCCAGC
>NW_026335811.1:0-624 GCF_001194135.2 Octopus bimaculoides | reverse complement strand
TGGTAGATGGAAACTGAAAGAAGCCCGTCGTATATATGTATACATATGTACGTGTGTGTGTATATGTTGTGTATCTGTGTTTGTCTCCCCCACCTCCAACATCGCTTGACATCCGATGCTAGTGTGTTTAAGTCCCGGCAACTTAGCGGTTCAGCATGAGAGACTGATAGAATAAGTACTAGGCTTACAAAGAATAAGTCCTGGGGTCGATTTGATTCGACTAAAACGGTGCTTCAGCATGGCCGCAGTCAAATGACTGAAACAAGTAAAATAATATATTGGCTATCGCCGAGCAAACACGCGAACTTACTTCGTCCCTACTTTCAGTTCGTGCCTCACAGCGTTCCTATACACATAATTTTTCACGTCTGGCCTCATAGCCTTTTCCGTTTGTTTTTCCTGTCTTGTTTTTTGTCCGCCACTACATTCCTCCATGGCACAGGTTTAATTTGTGTATACAAATTTAATTTTCGGTCCATGGGAAGAGCCGTTTTAACGATGCGTCCTGCCCAACTCTTCGAAACGCCGATGTTAAAACGGGGGTAGCTGATGAAGAAAAATGTTCTCTATGTGGCTCTGTACTCTGGTTATTATTATTTTCTTGTCTACGTTTTGTTTGCAATG
>NW_026335810.1:0-391 GCF_001194135.2 Octopus bimaculoides | reverse complement strand
ATATATATATATATATATACATGCATTTGTGTGTGTGTATATATATAGATATATACATGTATGTATGTGTGGGTGTGTATATATATGTATATATGCGTGTGTTTATATATCAGTTCATGCACTTCCCTAACAGTTCCTGAGTGACCTAGTGTGTAATTGAAACCCCATCAAAATCTTTAAATGTTCTTTACACAAGCTCCATCATCCAACTATACCAGCATCAACACCACAAGGCCTCAAATATATTGCTTGTTTTGTCCTTGTACTTTTTTTTTGTTTTCTTTTTTCAATTTTATAATTGCAGGGATGGAGATGTTGCTGTTTTGTATGAGTTTCTTATTTATTTTCTTTATTCAGAAATAAAATATTCTTATTAAATAAATGTTGTTGT
>NW_026335809.1:0-719 GCF_001194135.2 Octopus bimaculoides | reverse complement strand
TAGATAGATAGATAGATAGATAGATAGATAGATAGATAGATATTCATAAAACTTACTTGGAAGTGGATGCATAGCGTTCAATCATATAATAATATAAATAATATATGCATATATACATATATGTACATATTTCCATATATATGTGTATACACAAGCATATATGGTGTCTCTCTCTCTCTCCCTCACTCTTCCTCCTTGACTCTCTTGTTGCTCACACGTGATCAGCGGCCATCTTTCTTCTCCTAACTGGAATCTCTCTCTTTCTTCTCGTTCAACTGCAGGGATGGCACGCATTTGTGTTTGTCTCTTGTGAAAGCTTGTTTCTCCAGGGTTCACCACTTCACTTCGTTATGGCTTAACAGCCCTTATCGTTTGTTTTCAGTGTCCCCTTTTTGTGACCAATTTTGACCCTCCACAAATCTCATATTTTATTTAATTTGCTTTGCGTGAGCAACTGTTTTGACGAAGACGCATCTTGTCCTAATGCTCGAAATGCGGAGTAGATAAAACAGCCGACAACTGATGAAGGGATCGTTCTTTATGGTGCCTGTCTTGTTTTTTATTTGTTTCTTTCGTTGGTCGCCACAAACGCTCGTTTTTCATGTTGTTTACATTTTTGACATCCTGTACACATATATGGATGTGTATATATGTATGTACATACATGTATGCATATATGAAAATATATATTATTTATATTATTTATAAATATATATATA
>NW_026335807.1:0-385 GCF_001194135.2 Octopus bimaculoides | reverse complement strand
AAATGTTTATTTTTTATAACACACACACACACTATATGCTTGTTTTTTTTTGTTTCAAGTTACATATCAAAGCACAATTTAACATCAAACTGTAGGACAAACACTTAAGTAGAGAACATATCAATTTTTCTTTTAAACAAAGGTTGGCAATGATTTCAAAGTCACAACTAAAACAATTATTCTACCTTATTACATATATATATATATATAAGAGAAGGGATATAATATCCAGGCCGATACCGAATTTCTCCATGCAAAATGCCAAGGCTGGTTCCTTCAGATGGTGCGTATTTTGGTGAACTTCCTTTAATTCCCGTCTGATGTTACAGATTATTTCTTGGCTACTTACAGTGTAAAGTACTTTACACACACACACTCACTCCTT
>NW_026335806.1:0-490 GCF_001194135.2 Octopus bimaculoides | reverse complement strand
TGTCGCATTCCTCATCAGATATAGGGGAAACAGTCAAATCATTGATGGAGTTGTTGCTAGTCTGGTTTAATGTTTTCTCCCTTTTCACAAACATATAACAACATTTATCCTGACCAAACTCCAACCCTTCATCCTTTGAGAATGTTGTAACTAGGTCAAGGCTCTTTTTCATCTCATTTATATTCTTTGCTTAAAGTTTCAAGTTATCCACAAAGAAACAGTGTGTAATTTTGGTATTTCTGTTACCTTGTGAACCAGTGAGATATCCTTCAGACTTCCTTAACATGAATGACAAGGGGTTTACAGAAAGTATAAACAACATCACAGAAAGGCTGTCCCCTTGGAATATGCCTTTGCGATACTGTATTCTATCCGTAATGATACAGTCACTCTTTGTGTTTAATTTCAAGATGGTAGCCCAGAATGAAGTCAGGTCAGCAATGGCTTTGACAATGCTCACTGGAACTTTAGCAAGTTGAAGAGCTTCTAG
>NW_026335805.1:0-737 GCF_001194135.2 Octopus bimaculoides | reverse complement strand
GATAGGAAATAGAGAGTGAATGTAGGGATATTGTATTTGTAAATCCATTGGTTAGGCAGAATGGTATACAGAACCCTTTAAACAGAACCCTTGATTCAATAACACTGTGTATAAACTCTGTATTTGGAATGACCAATTTAAAAGTCTGTTGGATTTTACTCATAGGGTATTGGAATCTTAATGGATTTACAAATGCAATAACCAATCTTAAAGACTACTGGATTTTACTCACAAGGTATTGGAATCTTATATGTATACCATTCTGCCTAAACAATGGATTTACAAATACAATATCCCAGCATTCACTCTCTATTTCCTGTCTTATCTAAATTAACTATTGCTATTAACCATCCTCTCACACCGTCTCCAATGAAGGGATATAATAAATATCCTGGAAACAGCTGAAAGACCTTCTATTTATAAATGTTCTATAATTTACACAGCCTTAGCAAAAGCATGAGTAAAAGCAGCAGCAAAGTACAAAGAAAAGAGAGTTGGGGCAAGAATGTCACCCTGCTTGACACCATTCTCTACAGGAATGGGTCCCGCCATGCTACCACCAACATTGACCCAAGCCTCCATCCCATCATGAAATGATTTAATTATAGATACAAAGTGATCCGGACATCCAAGTTTGCCAAGTATTTTCCATACTTTGTTAAATCAAAGAATACCTGGACAAGATCTATATTCTGCTCATAGCACTTCTCCTGCATGTCTTGCTGTGAAAATCATAT
>NW_026335804.1:0-673 GCF_001194135.2 Octopus bimaculoides | reverse complement strand
TCTATCTATCTATCTATCTGTCTGTCTGTCTGTCTGTCTATCCGTCCGTCTGTCTGTCTATTGTAGACACAGACGCAGACACGTACAAACATACATAGTTCATTCTTTTTTTTATTTTTTCAATCTTTGACCATATTAGGTCGCCGAATTGAAGTGTTAATTCGAGCGAGGCGGTCCTTGTACGTATTCCAGTTAGAGTGCAGTCTGCTGTGAGACAGTAGTGCGAAATTGTGACAGTAGTGCGAAAATAAACCGTAACCACATTACTCTGGATATTACCAAGCAGTTTTCAAAATGTCTCTACAAAACTGACGCGCCGGAGAGGTGTGACTGTTCCTATAAGTTATCTTGTAGAAATGAAAAGTGACTTGCTTGCTGCTGTCTTCAGGTATTCCTTAAGAAAGTGATGAATATTCTGGTACGCAGTGGAGTTTAAAGTTTTCGTGATAATGGTGGTAGTAAGGATACACCGTCAACGATCTGTAGTAGGAATACACCGTGAATGAGGTGAATGATGTGTCTTGAGGTATTGTTCGATGTTATTATTATTTTTATTGTTATTGTTCATGTCACTGCTTGGAATCGAACTCGGAATCTTGGGGTTAGTAGCCATATTCTCGTGTGCAATTATGCAGTGAATTTTAGGGCTTATAAATCTAATATTTTTCTATCC
>NW_026335803.1:0-369 GCF_001194135.2 Octopus bimaculoides | reverse complement strand
ATAGATAGATAGATAGATAGATAGATAGATAGATAGATAGACCAAGATGGTGGAGGGTACGGTACCATTTACGATTGTACGGTGCTGAAGAGCAGGATAAAGGCAAATACAGGCGAAATACGTTCAGTAAACACCACAAACTAATGATCCGTAAATAACTCCCCACTCTTTTAGAAAGAAAACAATTCTTGAAATCCAGAAATTTCTGCAAGTGAAAGTTCTTTTATTCGTAGAGTTCCTGCTGTATTTTTGTTTTGTTGGTTTCATGTAACTTTATTCATTTAATTATTTGTTTATTTATTGTCCTCTTTCAGAGAAGACATTTAAATGGAGTCTCTCTCTCTCTCTCTCTCTCTCTCTCTCTCTCTC
>NW_026335802.1:0-502 GCF_001194135.2 Octopus bimaculoides | reverse complement strand
ATATATATGTGTGTGTGTGTGTGTGTGTATGCACATGCACACATTAACTTTCTGGAAACTTTGGTTCCAAAGCCATTCCAGATTAATTGATTTTTTTGAACCCGATATGGGGGTAACACTCTAAATTTTAAAAATATCAAATTTACTAAAATAATTAAATGAAATACAAGTACCTATATATTAGTATAAATAATACAAGTTTATTAATACTGTACAAGGTACTTGTCTGTGCAAGGTACCAGTAAACTAGTTTGATGGCTGTGGGAAATTGAAGTTCCTGCTTGTAAATTAGTGCATATTGTAAGAGGGTTCCAGATACTGACAGGCTGGAAAGTCAGTATTTTATATATATAGGTGTGGCTCTGTGGTAAGAAGCTTGCTTCCACACCAAACGTTTCTGGGTTCAGTCCCACTCCATAACACCTTGGGCAAGTGTCTTCTACTATAGCCTTGGGCTGACCAAAGCTTCTTAAGTAGATTTAGTAGATGGAAACTGAAAGAA
>NW_026335801.1:527-846 GCF_001194135.2 Octopus bimaculoides | reverse complement strand
AGATAGATAGATAGATAGATAGATAGATAGATAGATAGATAGATGTTGCCTATGTATATATGAGTGTGTGTATTACATGAATATTTATATTTATATACACAGATATATCGTAAATACATACACACGCACACGCACTCACTCATACACACATATATATGTAGATGTATGTACGTATGTACGTGTGTATGTATGTATATATAGGTGTGTTTATTTTTGTGCGTGTATGCATAGAGACACATATGTGTGTATGCGCATACATATATAAATAGATTCAAAGATAGATAAGTACATTGATGAATAGATGATGTGAATATGTGTG
>NW_026335801.1:367-474 GCF_001194135.2 Octopus bimaculoides | reverse complement strand
GTGTGTGTGTGCGTGCGTGTGTGTGTGCATTTATGTATTTATGTATGTGGGTGTAGATAGATAGATAGATAGATAGATAGATAGATAGATGTGTGCATATATATATT
>NW_026335801.1:0-357 GCF_001194135.2 Octopus bimaculoides | reverse complement strand
AGATAGATAGATAGATAGATAGATAGATAGATGTGTGCATATATATATTTGTGCGTGTGTATGTGTATGCATATGTATTTATATAAATATGTTTAAATAAATGTGTGCATCTGTTTATTCAGGTATAGAAATCTTTGTATACATTTATACATACATATAACGCATTCAAATATGTTTGCATGTACACACACACGCACGCACACACACACACATACACGTATGTATATGTACACATATATGTGTGTATATAGATAGACACACACTTCTTATATATATGTATGTGTGCATATGTATATAGTAAAAACACATGAACCTATACAGTACAATTTTAATTCATCTCATACAAACATTTAATTA
>NW_026335800.1:0-447 GCF_001194135.2 Octopus bimaculoides | reverse complement strand
CGATTAAATAAGTATCAGTTATGCACTGGGGTCGATGTAATCGACTTAATATATTTGTCTGTCCTTGTTTGTCCCCTCTATGTTTAGTCCCCTGTGGGCAATAAAGACATAACTATAAATATAAATGTACGCAAATTGAGCCTAAATCGTTTGAAGCACAAGTCTGAGACCGTACGAAGTGGTGGCGTTCCATCACCGTCAAAACCAAAATCTTCGAAGCCACCAGAAGAGAAAAGGAAGAAATCAAACGGCAGGAAAGAAAGGCTCGTCAAAATCAACCTCGTCTTCCACCAAAATCACCATGCAGTCAATGCCATCGACTTATCTATGCAGGAATTGGTATACCTGATCATCAACGCCATTACCACGAAGGAAGTATTCAGCAAAGAAGAAACTAAATTCTCCAATACGAGATCAAGAAAGCCGACGACGATATATATATATATA
>NW_026335799.1:0-207 GCF_001194135.2 Octopus bimaculoides | reverse complement strand
GGGGGGGGCGAGGTGAAGAGGAGTATAAAATTTATGTACCTGTATATGTTTTTCTTTACTATGTAGCTAGGTGCGTCTGTTTTTGCACATCTGTGTGTATATATATATACATACATACATATGTGTATGTATATATATGTGTGTGTGTGTGTATGCATATATAGTTATTAATACACATATATGCTTCTGTATGTGTATGTGTGTGTG
>NW_026335798.1:0-249 GCF_001194135.2 Octopus bimaculoides | reverse complement strand
ATATATATATATATATATATATATATGACATTTTACTTCTTTCAATGACAACAATTTCACCTGATGCTGAAAAACTATCAAACAGCAAGCAGAAACTCATGTCCCATTGATGTGCGCAACTAAGTAATGTCTTTTTTTTTATATAATTTTAATATTAAAGAAAATTTTCTATTGACTTTTCCTTGGGGAAGGAACTAACGAGGGGGTCATCAAATTCCATGTATCAATAGATATGAAGTTGTGACATAA
>NW_026335797.1:0-207 GCF_001194135.2 Octopus bimaculoides | reverse complement strand
CATACATACATACATACATACATACATACATATTGAATCTAGGTTAGAAACTGGCTCTTTCTCTATTGGCAAGCGATCTTGAAATAAAACTGAACAATGACATGCATGCACACGCACACCCATGCATACATATATCCATATATACATGCATACATACAAACAGACAAACATACATACACACACATAGATACATACATACACACATGC
>NW_026335796.1:0-414 GCF_001194135.2 Octopus bimaculoides | reverse complement strand
ATATATATATATATATATTGTTGTTGTTGGCATCTTTTTGTCTCGGAAGACAATGCGCATAAACTAATCGCGTCTGGTTGCTACATTTCATGTCCTCTCCAGTTTTGCGCAGGCCTGGGCTAGATGTAAGAAAATCCTGGGAAGTCCAATCGTCAGGATTCCTCTCTCGACCTTGCTGAAGTAGCCCAAAGGAGTGCAGAGCATTACGTTTGGCACCAGGTTGGTTGCAGAAGCTTGCAGAAGACTCGACTCGAACACTAAACCGCCAACGGGGCTCCACTACGGATTTCTTTGAAGGTAGTCTCCTTTCCGTAACCCTGGATAGAGGGTCATACCGGGTACTGTCAGCCAGAGCCAGGTGAGACCGGGACTCGTGTCAGGCCGGGTCGTCACTCCCTGAAGTAGTGAAGAAAA
>NW_026335795.1:0-369 GCF_001194135.2 Octopus bimaculoides | reverse complement strand
TAACATCTAGCTCTGATTACGTTCTATTTTGGAGTCTCAGACTTGTCCATGTCTGTTATGAATAGTTTCTTAAATAAAGTCAGTTGAATGCCAGTTTATACTAATTACACCTAACGCTGCTCAGATAAAAGCATAGACTGTATTGACCCGAAAGACTCGGTCTGCTAACTCTACTCTTAAATCCATCATTAAGTGAAGTTAGACAATGCAAAACCTTTTATGAGTTCATTATCAATAAACATGTTCCGTCGTATTTTAGTGTATTAAGTTGTCACATAATTTCGTTCGTTTCTTTCCAATGTTATTTGAATTAGCATAAAGATTACTTCCGGCGCAGTGTTTTGTGAGAAGCTGATTTTTTTTCTTTTT
>NW_026335794.1:0-568 GCF_001194135.2 Octopus bimaculoides | reverse complement strand
GATTCTCACATCTCTGCTGGAGAAGATAGCCCTCTCTATTCTTCTTACAAAACTTACGTCCGGGTGCCAAATTTACCTCAATTGATGGTATTACTCAGGTAATCTTAACTTCATCCCGTGCGAAGCCGGGCTATAGTGCTAGTATAATATATAAGAGGTGACGAGAATGGCTCCTTTAGTACATCGCACGGTCGATACAATAAAATATAAAAAGTAGCTCGTCCTTGGAACTTTCCAGGAAATCCTCTGAGAGAGAGTAATTATGTATGTATGTATGAATGGCTTCAGTGATACGCACTCACATACACAGGTTGTTTTAATCGATTTTCTCGGTGACTACGGGGGTTACGAAAAAAAATAAAGTGCGTTCCAATCTATGCACCCGTCTCCAAATGTGTGCCATTTTTCACGCGAATCCACCCAGCCGTTTGGCCGTGAACTTAGAGACAAGAAAGAATACAACGGTCGCCCATGTTCAATTTATATTATAGATAGTAGACAAGCCGTCATGAGAAAAAGTGTGTGTGTACAAACATGGATGTATGCGTGTGCAATAAGTACAGAGCAT
>NW_026335793.1:319-449 GCF_001194135.2 Octopus bimaculoides | reverse complement strand
CATACATACATACATACATACATACATACATGCATACATACCTACATATGTGTTTGTGAATGTGTGTGCATACATGTATGTTTCTGTGAATTTGTGCGTATGTATGAATATACATATGTAAACATGTATG
>NW_026335793.1:0-122 GCF_001194135.2 Octopus bimaculoides | reverse complement strand
TGTATGTAATGCAAAGAACTTACTGACAGCCTTCTTGATTAATACATTGTGTTCATATTTATATGTTTTGTTTTATGTATGTTTGTATGTATGTATGTATGCATGTATGTATGTATGTATGT
>NW_026335792.1:0-633 GCF_001194135.2 Octopus bimaculoides | reverse complement strand
AGATCGTGGGTAAGGCCAAAACAATGCGAAGTAAATGCAAGGTAAATCACGAGAAAATAAATATGTGAATTAATATAGACTTACATTGTATTCAATATTTCGGGGTTATGACCACATTTTCAAGAAATTGACGAATGCTGGCGATGAGCGTGCAACATTCGCGAGAGAAAAATTATGATTATTCCCTTTAAATATATTTATTTATATTAAGGCCATTAATACACAAATGCCTCACGCTATAAGTAACTCTTAAAGTCAAAACTACTATAATAAATACAGTGTACCAAACGCGAAGGAATGCAACTCTAGAAGCGAGCTCCTTAAAAACGGATTCAGCTGCAGATCATATGATTTCATAATAAGTGCATAAAATGCACTTTTTAATCGTCAGTGCAGGCATAATCAAGACACATAAAAATGAACAAAAATCAATATACCAGACGAACACCAAATGTATCCAACATAGCACATTAGAGTTGTTCACTCGTATATATCTAAGTAAGAGGCGGACTTTTCGAACTGCATCTCGGCACACGTGTATACTCAGAATAATTCAGCAGTGAATATATTCCGGGTAAATTTCAAATTTAAAAATAGGATAAAATCTTTATAAGAATTTATCAAGTAGTCAGC
>NW_026335791.1:0-688 GCF_001194135.2 Octopus bimaculoides | reverse complement strand
ATATATATATATATGCACAAACACACACACGTGTGTGTTTGTGTTTATGGATATATGTATATACTCACTGAAGTTGAAGATAACAGTCTGTTAGTGCTCAGAGTTTAACACGTCAGAATGCAAACAGAGAGTAATCTCAAAGGTCCAACAAAGAAATACTCTCTCCTACAGAGATGAGTAATGGTTCATCTTATTTGTGAGCTAAAATATGTACACACACACACTCATGTATTTAAATATATATATACATATATACACATGCATACATACATATATCATACATATCAGGTTGTATATGCATAAATATATAATTATTTGGCTCATTTTTTACTCTTCAAATATGTCTACATATTTCTATCAATTAATATGTAAATATACATGCTTTTATATGTGTGTGTGTATATATATATATATACATATATATATGCATGCATGTATGTATATATCATATATGCCTATTAATGTTTGGCTGTCTATATATTAGTTCATAAGAAAATGATGTAAGAAAACTGTACCTAATACATTAATACATACAGTAATTTTTATTCATTCATTTGAAACCTGACGCCTCAGCTTCCAATATCAATATATGTGCATGTGTGTGTGTGTGTTTAAATATATATGCATGTATATATGTGTATATATATATGTATGTATATATATGTATATGCATTTCTATATGCATATA
>NW_026335790.1:0-217 GCF_001194135.2 Octopus bimaculoides | reverse complement strand
TGGATAGATGGATATGTGTGGATAGATAGATAGATTACCAGACAGACAGAGAGGCAGACAGACAAAGATAGAGGAGTTGAAATATATTAATGTGTGTTTATATGTGTGTATGCCGCATGCATCATAAGTCTCTGTCGCATGTATTGCATAGCTGTGTGTGTATATATGCACATACATATGAATATATATATATATATATATATATATATATATATAT
>NW_026335789.1:0-289 GCF_001194135.2 Octopus bimaculoides | reverse complement strand
ATATATATAAATACATATATACATATATACATATATATACTTATACATATATGTATATGTATATACATAAACACATATATACACATACATACATATATATATATAAATACATATATATATATACATATATATACTTATACATATATGTATATGTATAGACATAAACACATATATACATATACATACATATAGATATATATCTATGTATATCTATGTACGTATATCTATATATGTATATATATAGATATAGATATAAATGTATATATACACATATATATGTGTTTATATA
>NW_026335788.1:0-298 GCF_001194135.2 Octopus bimaculoides | reverse complement strand
TATATATATAAAACTATGTTTCCAACATTATGCATCATGTGAAGATAATGTTATAATTAGTATATTTGAATATAGTAACGAAGGATGACAAATCCAATAAGATTAGTTATCTCTTGTGAGAGTGAGGAAACAAATGAGAAAGAGTGATAGAGACATTACCAATTTCTATGGATAAAGAAAAACATTCCATGAAGGTCCTTTAGATAGTAATTAGTTTCATCCTTAATTTTAATGAAAGCTCTCTTTTTGGATCTTTTTTAAAACGGGGGCCACATTTTTCATTAATGTCTTACGTAGT
>NW_026335787.1:0-205 GCF_001194135.2 Octopus bimaculoides | reverse complement strand
AGTTGGGCTATGACCCTCTCCATGACTTTCATTACCTGATCCAACAACTGGATACCTATGTGATTGTTTGTCTAAAGCGTCACCTTTACCTTTGTAGCAGTTGACTTCATATATCACCTGGTTAACTATATGGGTGACTAGGCTATAGCCAACATTGCTAGATATTTTGAGCATCTCTGCAGTGATTCCTGATGGGCTGGGGGCT
>NW_026335786.1:0-641 GCF_001194135.2 Octopus bimaculoides | reverse complement strand
TACCCTCTAGCCTTTATCAGGTGTCTTGGGGAAATTTCGAACTTGGGTTCGCATTCCTAAGGTATTTTTTAACGTTATTATCATCGTCATTATTATTATTATCATTATTATTATTATTATCATTATTATTATTATTATTATCATTATTATTTTTCAGGTCACTGCCTGGAATCGAACTCGGAATCTTGCGGTTAGTAGTCCATGCTTTTAACCCCTACACCCACTGGCATATAGCGTAGTGGTTAAGAACATGGGCTACTAACCCCAAGATTCTGAGTTCGATTCCAGGTAGTGACCTGAATGATAATAATGATAATGATAATAATAATAATAACAATAATTATCAATAATGATAATAATAATAATATCGAAAAATACCTTAGGAATGAGAACCCAGGTTTGAAATTTCTCCAAGACACCTGATGAAGGCTGGAGGGTATATCAGCTGAAATGGCAAGTTGTACATATACGTGTGTGTCAACTGATGATGGTTTGTTTATTTCCTCATAACTTAGCTGTTTGGCAAAAAGGGAACAGTAGAATAAATACTAGACTGGGTTTGATTTGTTCAATTAAGTACTGTATGTATAAGCATGTGTGTGTATATATATATACATATATATATATATATATATATATAT
>NW_026335785.1:0-221 GCF_001194135.2 Octopus bimaculoides | reverse complement strand
AAGACCTGTTGAGGCAAGTGAAATCGAAATCGAGTTAAATTAAAATTGGAAACTAAACCCCACTGCGAAGACCTGTTGAGGCAAGTAAAATAGAAATAGATTGTTGCCGTGCCCCTGAACTGGCTTTGGGCGGGGCCGTCATGGGTTTTTCCGAGCGAGATCGCTGCCAGAGCTCTTGTGCGGGTGACACATGAGGTTTTTCGAGCGAGATCGCTGCCGGT
>NW_026335784.1:0-357 GCF_001194135.2 Octopus bimaculoides | reverse complement strand
AGAGAGAGAGAGAGAGAGAGAGAAATTAAGTTTATCTCTTTATATCTATCCAGTTGTTGCTAGCAATTAATTTTTCCCTCCTACCAGAACTGTATTTTGTTCTTAAAACTGCCATCAATATGAGAGATATTTTGTGTAAATATCAGTAGCACCCCAGTGTGGTATAGTTGATATTTGTTGGGAGTGGAAGTCAGCATCTGATTAAGGATAAAGTGTTTCCTGACTATGCAGAATAAAGCCAGCAACGGTTTATAAGTGAAGTCATCATAAGATATTATCGGAGATTAGGAGGCATGGCGTTTGCAGCTACTTTGAATGTTATAATTGTTTGTTATTCGTGTATAGAGTGTTTGATAA
>NW_026335783.1:0-205 GCF_001194135.2 Octopus bimaculoides | reverse complement strand
GTATGTATGTATGTATGTGTGTGTATGTATGTATGTATGTATGCATGTATACATGTACATATGTATGCATATGCATATATGTGCCTATGTTTACATGTGTCTATAAGCCTGTATACATGCATGTATGTATGTATGTGTGTACATATATGTATGTATATGCACATATATATGCATGTGCATGTCTACATATATATATATATATATA
>NW_026335782.1:0-293 GCF_001194135.2 Octopus bimaculoides | reverse complement strand
TCTAAAACATTTCTTTCATATCTTATACGACGAATGGAATTTAGACTTACGTACGATGCATAACTTTCATTACCCTACATACACAATGCCCACACCTTTACTCACTGCATTTTTTCTGTTTGTCCACCTGTCTGTCTATCTATCTATCTATCTATCTATCTATCTATCTATCTATCTGTCAATTTATTCATCCCTCCATCCATCCGTCCTCCCTTCCACTGTCCGTACGTCCGTCTGTCTGTATGTCTGCCCGTCTGTCAGTGTGTCTATCAATGCATCCATCTGTCTGTCTG
>NW_026335781.1:0-283 GCF_001194135.2 Octopus bimaculoides | reverse complement strand
TATATATATATATATATATATGTGTGTGTATATATTCACATATATATATATGTATGTATATGTATATATATCATATATATATATATATATACAGGCTTACAGTGATATACACAGATGGTTTGAATATTGATGAAGTGGATGATCGGTGTGCAATATCCTGCACACAAGTCTTATCACACACTCACACATACACACATACATATAAATACACACACATTAGTGTGTATACATGCACAGACTAAATTTGTGAATCCTGTAGCATTTTCTTCTGAACTGTAAACCA
>NW_026335780.1:0-234 GCF_001194135.2 Octopus bimaculoides | reverse complement strand
GCTCACCGCCTTCTGGCAAATAATAATATTGATGATAGTATTGCGACGAAGATGATGATAATGATGATGATGATGATAATGATGATGATGGTTATCATGATGATATATATAGAGAGAAGCGGGAAGAGAGAGAGAAGGAAAGAGAGTTATAGATAGATGGGTAGATAAATTGACAAGTAGATGCGTATACATACATAAATATATGTTTATATATACATATATATATATATATAT
>NW_026335779.1:0-298 GCF_001194135.2 Octopus bimaculoides | reverse complement strand
TAGGCCATGTGTCTCATTCATATAGTGGACCGTGTAGATTTTGCACTTGAGTATTTTGTTGATCTTGTCATCTGGCCCTCCACGCATGTATAACAGAAACCTCATTACATTTAAGTATATTGAAATGGCGTACATTTTCCCCAGAGGGAATTTTGTTTATATCAATAACAATATATATCTCCAAGAAGGATATAGGCACCAATGCATACTTGAAATTTCTGAAATAGCTGTTCGTGAATGGATCGTCTCTTTATCTTTCCCAATTTTCTAATCTCCAACTCTTTCAATTTCCCATAAT
>NW_026335778.1:0-2139 GCF_001194135.2 Octopus bimaculoides | reverse complement strand
CCTTTTTTCATAAAAAATGTTCCCTACTCACATCATTTCCAAGACTGAGTTTCAAGATAAAGGACATTTAGTTTGATTTAACATAGTCAACGGGGCAAAAATATTTATTTCAGATAACAAAATGGATTTACCAGAATAATGTACATTTTGATCAAAACAGAGAAATTTAGAGGTTAGTAGAGTTTTTTAGGAAGGGGAAGGAATATTTGATTCCAAAGTGTCTCAGTTATCTATACTTCTAAGAAAAGAGGAGTGTGCGGTTCCATTAGTCTGGAATTATCTACTAAGGAGTTGTTTAATGTCCACCGGTAAGAAAACGATTTGTGGTTAAGTCAACCGAATATTATGAACCGTATATTTAATAAAATGTAGATGTCTGAATGGCTCAAGAGCGGATTCTTCTCTACATACATTGCAAGAATATCATTCGGCCAGTAATTATGTACCAAGTTTGTTATTTACATATTATTATTTTGTGTGTATGTTATTACAACCTAACGAGCTGTCTCACTTTAAGAATCTAATTCAACTGAATCTTCCTTATAGTAGCTATGTTATATAGTGCATAGGTACTTATAGGTGTTGATAGATTTGTGGAGTAGATACATTCATACATACATGCATACAAACGTACACACATATAAATAGACATACACACAATAGGCTGAGTCAAAAGAATTTCGTATTTTAAGCTTTAATTAATAGTTTTCAAGCTTTAATTATATACGAAAAGTATTGGATTCGTAAAAAAATTTCGTAGCGTTTTACAATTTGTGATGTTTAATCACGTGATCTGTTTTCTCACGTGAGAGAAATATGTGACATACATTTTCTGAAAGAGGAGATCTCACCACAATTTTCAAATTGAATTTTATGTGGATTATTTACTTCAATTGTTCTTACGATAAAATTGAAAATGAAGGAAAATGAAATACATTTTTGTCATTTAATGCTCTTTTATTTTGGAAAGTTAAAACGCTGCAGAAGCAGAAAAGACGATATCTGCTGTTTACGGAAATGATGTCATAGGCGAAGTTAGTTTTAGTTAATGGTTTTCTAGGTGATCTGTTCAAAACGACTTTGTTTGTCAACAGGTTCTGAAGCCTGCTCGGAACAGACACTGATTTCTGTACTCAAGATTATGAAAATTCATCCATTTTTAACTCCAGTTACAATCCGAAACCAAAAATCATAAGAATTTCCAGCAGATGTTGTTCCATTGTCAGTTCATGAGGGGATTTCAGCAGCGTCTGTACACAAGAACTATTTTATGAAAGTGTCAGTGGAAGTGCTTTCCGCAGGACCAAGTTTTGCGGTTATTAAACCATTTCAAGCAAAGCTTCATCTTTCACAACAGAAGGCCTTCCTAGCCTTGGTTTGTCTTCGAGGCTTGTGTCTCTTTCGTTGAAACGTCTGAACGAATTTTGTACCACACATACGTTGGTAGCTCCTGAGTCTTCAACATCATTAATTTCTTTTACCTGCTGCACTTCCACTCAATCCTTTCTTCTAGAGGTAGCGTAAAATGGCTGTAATTGCAATTTTTTCACCACTCATATTCAAAGCTGTAAAATAAGAATGAATAATCGCTGTTTATATATCATATATTAAAATAAAGAATAAATGATTCAGCAACGATTTGAAAAGTTGTATCAAATTAATGATATAACATGGAGATAAAAGTTAAAAATCATCAATGACAATCCGAAAAAAAAACAACAACTTTTGTCTGAACTTAGTTCATACATACATAAGTAGACATAATATAATATATATAAGATATATACATAAGATATAAACATGCGTGGAATTTAAATAACTTGATAGAGAAATCAGTAAGTAGAGAGAAAAATAGACAGAGAGTAGTTTTAACTAAGATAGACATAAGAGATGAATATAAAAATTGATAGGTAGATACTTTTACAAATAGATAGTTTGACTGATATGTGGAGAGGTAAAATGCAGGTATAGTTGTAGAAAAGAGAGAAAGATTTTATAAAACAATATCGAAAATTAATAGGGAACTTAGAGATTTATTTAAGTAAAAGAAAACCCTCAAAGAAAATGATGCAACGAAATGACAAGAGACATTTACATGTGTCAATTCAGCATTCATTGTTTTACATGATATATATGACA
>NW_026335777.1:0-259 GCF_001194135.2 Octopus bimaculoides | reverse complement strand
AACTGAATCTTCCCCTCTCGTAAATCTGATTTTTTACCTTCATAATTACTTCAACGACTGATGTGGGGGAAATAGGTATCATGAAACATTAGAAAAAAATACACAGAAACGCGTGGGAATTTTAAGAGTCAACTGTACATTAAGATTTCATTGGTAACAGAAAAAAAAACCCCAGAACATCAAGTCATGTATTACGTATTCATGTTTTCATTTCGATGCTCTCCACAACCTTTGCATTTGTTTTTTGTCTGCAATGCGA
>NW_026335776.1:0-219 GCF_001194135.2 Octopus bimaculoides | reverse complement strand
ATGTATGTGTATATGTATGTATGTGTGTGTGTGTATATATGGGTGTGTACATATGTACAGGTGTATGTATGCATGTATATGTGTGTATGTATATATATATGCATGTGTATATATCTGTGTATTTGGGTGTGTGCATGTATATGTCTAGTTGTGTATGTATGTATATATATATGTGTGTGTGTGTGCATATGGATGTGTATGTATATATGTGGGTATGTG
>NW_026335775.1:0-377 GCF_001194135.2 Octopus bimaculoides | reverse complement strand
ACCACCACCACAGAATACTCAATTCACAAACTATATTTATCTTTAAACAAGAAGTCAAACTCTTTTATCTATCCAGAGATGACTGGACAGTGTTGTGTCTTTGTGTGTGTGTGTGTGTGTTTAGTGGGGGTGACAAATAGACAGACAAAGAGACAGGCAGATAGACAGAAGGACGGGACACATAGACAGATGGACAGACACATAGACAGACAGACAGGCTGACAGATGGATTGGTGAAACAGAAATAGCACAGTCATTGTGTTGTGATGATTTTTTCAGACAATTGAAATCACATGCCCATAGCTTTCGCATTTTTGCTTGTTTATTATTTTTTTTTAGTTTGCTTTTTTTTAATGTTTAAATTCTTTTTTTTTTTT
>NW_026335774.1:0-308 GCF_001194135.2 Octopus bimaculoides | reverse complement strand
CACTCACAACTCCCGGTCTGGGAATCGAAACCGCGATCCTACGATCGCGATTCCGCTGCCCTAACCACTGGGCCATTTCAATAATAACCGATGCTGGTGTGTTTATGTCTCCGTATCTTAGCGGTTCGGCAAAAGACACCGTTAGAATAAATGTACTAGGCTGACAAAGTATAAGTCCTGGGGTCGATTTCTTCCAATAAAATCCTGGCTGCAGCCAAATGACTGAAACAAGTAAAAGAATAAATATATACGACGGGATTCTTTCAGTTTCCGTCTACCAAATCCACTCCCATGGCTTTGGTCGGCCC
>NW_026335773.1:0-517 GCF_001194135.2 Octopus bimaculoides | reverse complement strand
TATATATATATATATATATATATATATATATATATATATTCTGTGCACACATATACACAAGCTCACTACAGTATATTGTGTTCCAAATCCCTTTAGGTATCGTCCCTTGTTACCTCAATCACTGCATACACATTTCCCTGTATATAGGAATTTATAACGGTGACGTATATCTAAGCTCAATCCCCGAGCGATTTATGAAAAGAAGATCTATACCAAACAAAACAAATCTCTTATACACAAATATAACATTTCATTATATGCGACTCTTTCTACAATATTCTCTTGTGTTATTTTCTGTTTTGTTTCTTATTCTTTATCTGCGTCTGTCTTAATTATTTTCCAGTCTATAAATCAATCCAGCTATCTAAAAATTTAGTTATCTAATTAGAAAATATAAGACTATTTTTAATTATATACGGGCACGCGTATGAGTTGTATAAGGTTGTGTCTAATACATAGATACTTATAGTGGTGGCGCAATGGCCCAGTGGTTAGGGCAGCAGACTCGCGGTCATAG
>NW_026335772.1:0-305 GCF_001194135.2 Octopus bimaculoides | reverse complement strand
CAAAGATTGAGTAGAAATACTTCATTCACAAGCTGCAGATGAAAATACAAGTATTGAAGTTCTCAAACATGAAATGTCGTAATTTCTCTTGTGGTTAATAAGCTTTTCTTAAGTGAATGATCTTTTTTCTTGAAAGACAGGAAAACTAAAAATGAAATCAGAAAGAATAATTCGTGAAATATTTAATAAACCTTAGTCTGTAATTTATGGTGCAAAAATAATTATTTTACTGTAGATTTCATAAAACAATATTCTTAAGAATAATTAATAACTATCTCCTTTTTATTATGCTATTTCTTTCAGAG
>NW_026335771.1:0-200 GCF_001194135.2 Octopus bimaculoides | reverse complement strand
TCAAACTAAATAGAAATGTTTTGTTCATTAGACTTTTATGTTTGTGTAGTATGAACAGATCCATTGCTGCTCTGACAATTTTTTCAAGATTACACTAGTGAGTCTATACTGGATAAAATTTTGATTAACCTTCTGTATTCCTTTTTTACTAGGAATTTCCAACTTGATATTCAACCAAATTGGTAGGAATTGTGTTGAAA
>NW_026335770.1:0-568 GCF_001194135.2 Octopus bimaculoides | reverse complement strand
ACATACATACATACATATATATATATACATATATATATACATATATATATTTATATATAACTATATATATGTGTTTGTGTATGTGCGTGCATATGTGTATGTGTTAGTGTGTTATATGTAAGGATTATGTATGTCCATGTATGTTTAATATATGTTTTTTTGGCATTTGGGCGGGAATTAGCAGAAGCAGGAATGTTAGGGTGCCACTAGGTGCGTTTCAGGTTAATACAGCTGCAGTTATATACGACCGTATGAACAGACTTATAAATCAGCATTTGGAGTATGTGTACGTCTGTTTATCTATCTTTCTGTCTGTCTGTTTGTCTGTCTGTCTACCTAGCAATCTATCTGTCTGGCTATCTATCTATCTATCTATCTATCTATCTATCTATCTATCTATCTGTCTGTCTATCTATCTATCTATCTATCTATCTATCTATCTATCTATCTATCTATCTATCTATCTGTCTCTATCTATCTATCTACATATCTACATATATATATACACACTCATACACACAGAAATATATATATATCTATACACTCATGCACACAGAAATATATATAT
>NW_026335769.1:369-619 GCF_001194135.2 Octopus bimaculoides | reverse complement strand
ATACACGTGTGTGTGAGTGAATATGTATGTACATGTGTGTGTGTGAATATGTATATACATGTGTGTGTGTGAATATGTATATACATATGTCTGTGTGTATGTGAATATGTATGTACATGTGTGTGTGTGAATATGGATATACATGTGTGTATGTGTGAATATATACATGTGTGTGTGTATGAATATATATATGTATTTGTGTGAATATATATATATATACACACACACATACATACATACATACATACAT
>NW_026335769.1:0-359 GCF_001194135.2 Octopus bimaculoides | reverse complement strand
ATATATATATATATATATATATATATATATACATACATAATACATACATGTGTGTATGTATGTGAATATACAAATGTGTATATTTATATATATATAGATGTGAATATATGTGTGTGTGTATAGATGTATGCATTCGTTTATGTGTGTGTGTATATATGTATAGTGTGTGTGCATATCTATGTATGTTTGAGTAAATATATACACATGCTTATATGTATACATGCATATTTATAAGTGTTCATGTATGTACATGCATATATATATGTGGATATATTTATATCATCATCATCGTCGTTTAGTGTCCGCTTTCCATGCTGGCATGGGTTGGACGGTTTGACTGAGGCTGGGGCAAGCCAGAA
>NW_026335768.1:0-241 GCF_001194135.2 Octopus bimaculoides | reverse complement strand
ACGTGTATAAGGGATGACCACTAGGTGGACATCCACTATGCTAGAAAGAGTGTCCTGTTCTGGTGTTTTTTCTTTGTTGTTGGGTCGTTGATGACCTCTTTCTAGCATATTGTATGTCCACCTAGTGTAATCCCTTGTACACGTGTAGTATAATTTTTCCTGAATTTTCAGATTCTTTTATATTCTAGGCCAGTAATATTCGATTTATCACCCTACCTATCAATCTTTATATATATATATA
>NW_026335767.1:0-293 GCF_001194135.2 Octopus bimaculoides | reverse complement strand
GCCGTTTTTCTGATATATTTGTGATTACTACTGTATAACTAACACATAAATGCTCCCATGTTAGTAATATAAGTCTGTGCATCTCTTAACTATATACATATATATAATTTTATATCAGGGATACCCCTTGTACCATGCTGTTTATTCACTTTGATCGTAGTGGATAGTCTCGTGAATACAATTCCTTTACTCTCTCTGACCTACCTACCTTTCCATTTATCTACCTACCTACCTATGTATCTATCTATCTATCTATCTACCTACCTACCTACCTACCTACCTTTCCATTTATC
>NW_026335766.1:0-293 GCF_001194135.2 Octopus bimaculoides | reverse complement strand
ATCATCATCATCATCATCATCATCATCATCATTATCATCGTCATCATCAAAGGTGGTGAGCTGAAACAATCGTTAAGCACGCCGGGCGAAATGCTTAGCGGTATTTCGTGAGTCTTTAGGTTCTGAGTTCAAATTCCCACCCGAGGTCCACTTTGCCTTTCATCTGTTCGGGTTTCGACAAAATAAGTACCAGTTAAGTACTGGGCTCGAAGTACTCGACTATTCCCCACTCCCTCACCCCAAACTTCATGTCTTGTGCCTATTGTAGAAAGGATCATCATCATCATCTTCAT
>NW_026335765.1:0-291 GCF_001194135.2 Octopus bimaculoides | reverse complement strand
AAGCCACATAGAGAACATTCTACTTCATCAGCTACCCCCGTTTTAATACCACTCCCCTGCTAATTTTTGTGATTCAACCAAAAAAAGCCTTTTGAATGCTACCAGTCAAATAACCATATTTAAATTTTTCACTATATTGCTTTATTCATACACACTTTCTTTCTCCACCTTGACCAAAAATATTTCCCCATCCTCTTCCCTCTAAATGATATTTTCTTCAAACACCAATCCCCTTACTAAATTGGTGGAAATGGGTGTTTCTTTCTTGAACAAACTTTGAGATTCTGCTGA
>NW_026335764.1:667-888 GCF_001194135.2 Octopus bimaculoides | reverse complement strand
ATGCAGCCATTCTCCTAATTTACCAGCTATGCCAAGGTTTCGCAGCTTGTAATATATCAAGCCATGATCAACTTGTCAAAGACTTTTGCAAAGTCGAGATATATCACATCAACATTTGAATGGTCAAGTAGCTGCTTCAGGACCCAGTCATAATGCTGCAAGAGCTGCGTGAGGCAGCTTCTACCTGGACCGAAACCATACTGGGTCTCATTCAGCAAGTC
>NW_026335764.1:0-611 GCF_001194135.2 Octopus bimaculoides | reverse complement strand
CTTCTAGGAACGCAATCAATCTCCTTCTGACAATTCGTTCCATGACTTTGCTAATATGTGAAGTCAGAGAGATGGGCCTGTAGTTCCCAGCCTCTGCTCTGCTTCCACCTTTATGGATAGGACATATGGTGCCTTCCTTCAGTTTTTTTGGAAGTTTACCACTTGCAAGAAAACTCTGGAAGAGTATCCGGAGTGGTCCCGCTAATTCTTGTGTACACGACTTTAAGAGGACAGCTGGGAAACCATCGGGGCGAGTTGCCGAATTTGAGCTCATTTCGTTTATGGCAGCTATTACATCTTCCTCTTCAATGTCAATGTAGTAAATGGATGCAGTCATTTTCTGCTGAGTGATATTGTCAAAGAAATCAGCTGGGTTCTTTATCTGCATGTGACTCACAGGAGAAGTGAAGACACTCTTGAATTGTGCACTGCGCACTTCACTTATCCATGTGGGGTCCGCAGTCAGTGAGCCATTAGGCAGGAATAGGGCTCCTATTTTATACTGTGCCGTAGCAGTCTCTTTTGCAAATCTATAGAAAGCCTTCAGGTTTGTTTTTATGTTTTCTACTGCTCTCTTCTCCTTCTCTGCTCTCTTCTTTTCATGGGAGAGT
>NW_026335763.1:3202-4652 GCF_001194135.2 Octopus bimaculoides | reverse complement strand
GGCAAGTGTCTTCTACTATACCCTGCAGGCTGGCCAAGGCCTTGTGAGTGGATATGGTTGACAGAAATGAAAAGAGACTGTCGTGTGTGTTTGTTTCCTTACATCTGCAATCACTTGTATGGAAGTGCGACAAGGTGTTGTCAGTTTTCTGTTAACAAATTGTTTAGTCATTTTGTGTCAGATGTGTGGAAAGGAGATCCTTTACAAGAAAAGCAGTTAAGGGATAGCATCAGGAAGGGCATCTAGCTGTAAAACAATACCTCAAAATAACATCTGCCTTACCCATGGAAAAAACAGCTATAAAACAAATGAACTAATGGCAGAACTACAGAGTTCTGAACTGGTACTGCTAGTTTATTACATTGAGGTGAAAATCTCAGATCTCAAAAGAGTTAACTTTGCCTTTTGTTCCTCTGTTTTATGAAATGAGATTTAGTAGCTTACTAAGTTTTTATTCACTTGACCGTACCTTTTCCTTATAATGCTTTGGCTTTGTACAAATGTTGGTGCATGGTAGTTTGATATGGACATTAAAACTCTGGAGAGAAACTAAATGTAGTCTGTAGATATATTAATCTACATAACAAAGGACCAAGATACCTGATACCTTGTTGTACTCAAGAAGACCCATCCTCTATAGCAGAAGTGTTAAGGTTGCTCCCCCTTTTGAAGAGGATTGGCCTGCAAAAGTTCTATGCTGGTGCCACATAAAAAGCACTCATGCCAATGCTACGTTAAAAGCACCCAGCACATTGTAAAGTGGTTGATGTAAGGAAGGACATCAAGCCATAGAAACTAAGCCAAATCAGACTGGAACTCAATGCAGTCCTTCTGCTTGCCAGCATGGGAAATGGTTGTTAAAGGATGATGATGTTGAAAAACCAAAACACAAATGTAGTGAGAGCAAGGCCCCAGCTGATACACACAAGGAAGTCTACTGCATGATGTAAATGGATGATGAGTGCAAAGTGAAAAAGAGATGTGTTGTCAAAGGAAGGTACATTTAAGAAAGTAGTGAGGTTAAATCTCAGGATGTTGGGTTCTTCTTATTAAATAAAAGATAGAGACAAATGGTGGTTTTCCAGTAGACTTGTGCAAGAAAGGAAAATGGTTGTTGATGCTGATCAAATGTTGCCATCTATTGCTCTAACACTACTGCATTAGTTAAAATATTGATTTCTTTTGACTAGTAAATATTGTGCCAAGGAAGAAACAGTCAAGTGATTTAATCCTAGAACAATACCGGTGCCTATTTTATTGATGAACTGGAGAGATAAAGCGTTTGCTCTTGTGAGATTTGAGTTTTGAATGTTGAACTACAAAACTAAATATTGTTAGGTATTAATCTTTGCCAGCATGCTGGCTTAAAGTTAATAAAATATTAATGATATTTCTTGTTTTTCTTTGTCAATAGGAATCACAATCATGATGTAGTGAGTTTGATTCCCAG
>NW_026335763.1:1749-2934 GCF_001194135.2 Octopus bimaculoides | reverse complement strand
AGCCTACACTAGCATGGAGCAACATGCTTCTCTACTTGGTCGTTTGACCTGCTTGAAATAGCAACCAAATTACTTTCAATCATACCTACTGTTTTTGAAAAAAAACACACCCACATTGGATAAACTGATCCTTGATAAACAGAATGATGGGTCAGTTGTAGCTGGAATGTCTTTGATCATAAGTCTGCTTGATTAGAACTGGCTTTTAGCTAAGCAACTTTTGTGTTACCAAACCAGTGAGAGTGTCAATGATCATTTGACTCACTAGAAAAAATAGTCAAATCTCTCTTAAATCACAGCTGATCATCTTAAAGGAGACATTAGACAATATAAGCCTAGAAAAATTTGTTTAAAAATACAGCAGAATGGTCATGACTGAAATAGATTTGATTATAAACTCTTTCAATTATAGCTAAGCAACAACAATAAAATGGAAGAGCATGTAAAAATCAATAATGAAGAAAACATCGACAATTAGTGATAGTACTGAAAACATTTGAAATGTTGATGACAACTTTCACTGCTATTTGTTGCAGATGAAGTACTGCTCTCATTTCACAGCTGAGGGATTCTTGTCATTCATTTTTCTCATTGAAAATTTATTGATATTTAGGTCAAGTTTTGTCCTAGTTCACCAATTTTTCAAAATAGGTGCTGCAACCACTGTGAAAGTACATAACCTGGTGGCTAGAGTGTTCAGGTCAAGATCTTATGGTTGAGTTCAATTCCTAACCTATGTGGTACATTGTGACCTTGGGCAAGACACTTCATATTAAGTTATTATGAATACCAGCCAGGTGTTGGTGCATCTGTCTCTCCTTCCAACTGCCACATCCTGCATGTTCTGCTAGGTTAAGGGTGAACAGAGGGTGTCTATGTCTGCTGGTGACCACATATGTACTTGAAACAATTAGCCAGAACATGGAATATGCTACTAAGCCATACTCTCTACACTTCCAAGTGACAGCTGGCTGTGTATTACTATACTCTTAGCACAACCACTTAACAACACAAAAGTTGAATAGTAAGAAAACAACGATTCAGCCTTTAAAAATATAAGACAAAACTGAAACTGTCTGATAAAGTTGGACAATAGCATAGAAAATACTGTATTGGAAGAATTTTGACATAATTTTATGCATGGCTAGCTTAGTCTATGTATTTAATGTAAATGGGTTAATTAAT
>NW_026335763.1:1362-1739 GCF_001194135.2 Octopus bimaculoides | reverse complement strand
ATGCATGGCTAGCTTAGTCTATGTATTTAATGTAAATGGGTTAATTAATTGTTTGATATAGGAGGTAGTTGATCAATAATTTGGTGAATGACTCTCCCATTGTATGTTTTGTAACACATTTTTAAAAAAATGTGAAAATGTCTCATAAAAACTGAATCCAGTGAAAACTATTGATTTTTGTAGATGAAATGATTACACAATTTGGATCTCATCCAGAATTGTCAAAATTATCTTTGAAGTGTCAACCAATATTTGTGTATGTGTACTTAGAAGGGAAAAATATCATGGACATTTGTATCTTTATATAATGCAGAAGTATTTTGATAGAAAATTAATGTAGTGTGAAGATAGGATATTGATATAGAAGTCTATTGGCT
>NW_026335763.1:0-338 GCF_001194135.2 Octopus bimaculoides | reverse complement strand
TTTTTTTTGGAAGCTAAGTAAAATCACATCAAGTAAAATTGTGGCCATCCATACATACAGGCATACCCTTTATGGTCATATCCCCACTTCCTCTCTCCTCTCAGTTGAGCACTCTTTAACTTGCAAGTGCCATATAATTTGCACTGGTGCCAGTTCCACATAAAATGCACTTGTGCCAATGCCATGTAGTATGCACTCATGCCAGTGCCATCTAGAATGCACTCATGCCAGTGTCACATATGATGCATTTGTGCCGGTACCACATAAAGGCACCAATGCCAGTAGCTCGTAAAAGGTACCCAGCACACTATAAAGTGGTTGGCATCCAGCTGTAGAAA
>NW_026335762.1:0-223 GCF_001194135.2 Octopus bimaculoides | reverse complement strand
CGCTTGCGTATGTAAGCATACATATGCAATGACTTATATACACATATACACATAAATTTACATTTACACACACATATATACATGCATATATAACTTTAAATATACATATGTATATTTATGTATGCATGCATAAATGCGTACACATACGTACGCATATAATATATGTATGCGTATATAAACAGCACTGTATTTCTATGTTTCTCTCTTTCTCCCTCCTCTCTCT
>NW_026335761.1:0-472 GCF_001194135.2 Octopus bimaculoides | reverse complement strand
ATTAACTAGAAAAAAAAGATAGATTCCAAAATGATTCAAAAATAGAATTCTCGAAAAAAATATAGATTCCAAAATTTAAAAAGACGGAGGGAACTTAGTTGCCAACACAATATTTGTTAGTACTTGTTACTTCTATTAAAAATTAAAAATAACTCAAAATATTTTTTTGCCCTTTAAAAAATTGATTTCTTTTAATCATAAAATTAATACTTAGTAATTTGAAAATAGATTATGAAAAATAATAGTACTACATAGTTAGTTAGTACAATAAATAGAATAATACACAAATTAGTTATATATTGCAGTAAAATCTACCTAAAATTCACAGTAAAATTTGTTTGAGTTATTGCCAAGTCTTCACGTTTTTAGTCTTGACCCAATGCCTATTTTTTGCATAATGAATTGCCTACCATATATACTATTGTACTTTGCCTAAGACTTTAGCTATATTGGTATTTCTGGCCGTCATTTT
>NW_026335760.1:0-266 GCF_001194135.2 Octopus bimaculoides | reverse complement strand
ATATGTATATATATATGAATATGTGTGTACGTATGTATATATGTATATATGTATGTGTATGTATGCATACATATATGTATGCATATTTGTGTATATATGTGTGTGTGTTTATGTGTATATGCATATGTGTGTGTATGTATATATGTATATGCATATATATGTGTATGTATATATATGTATGTATACATATGTATGTGTATGTATGAACATATATATATTTATGTATGGATGTACGTATATATGTGTGTATGTATATATGTATACAT
>NW_026335759.1:0-207 GCF_001194135.2 Octopus bimaculoides | reverse complement strand
ATATATAT
Organism: Octopus bimaculoides; assembly: GCF_001194135.2. Taxonomy (NCBI): domain Eukaryota; kingdom Metazoa; phylum Mollusca; class Cephalopoda; order Octopoda; family Octopodidae; genus Octopus; species Octopus bimaculoides. The sequence goes on along the minus strand of NW_026335759.1, from coordinate 199 downwards.
GTATGTATGTATGTATGTATGTATGTATGTATGTATATAAACCAAAGAAACGAAATTCTGTAAGAATTATCGCTATCACATCATAAATGTGTACGTGTTTGCGTGTGTGCCTGTGTGTGTATGTGTGTGTTTGTGTGCGTGTGTGTACGTGTGCACGTGCACGTGTGTGTGTGTGTGTCTGTGTGTGTGTGTGTGCGTG
>NW_026335758.1:0-266 GCF_001194135.2 Octopus bimaculoides | reverse complement strand
ATATATCCAAAGCACAAAACATATCTTCAAAGTTTAATCTTTCCATAGAATCTTTCAATAAGTAACAGAGTAAGAATTTTTGCACATAATCTCAATTGGAAGGAAGCTTTTCTCATCCATTAAATCAAGAATTGCCAAAATGGGCTGACCACATCTTGATTTAAGTTATTTTTAGTCCTAAAAGGTTAAGCCTTGTCAATGTCATCAGATAACCTGGAAAAGAAAGACAACATAATACATTAGGGACAATGAAGTGTTAACATAAA
>NW_026335757.1:3943-4779 GCF_001194135.2 Octopus bimaculoides | reverse complement strand
TATATATATAATGTATATATAAATGTATATATATAATATATATATAAATATATATATATATTTACATATATATAAACATATATATAAATATATATACATATATATATGTATGTGAATATATATATATATGCATATATATATGTATGTATATATATATGCGTTTGTGTGAGTGTGTGTGTGTATGTATGCGTGTGTGTGTGATGTGTGTATAATGCTTATTATTTCTAAAGATATGGAATGAGTAGAACATATTATTTTTCTTTAAGTATATATATTTTTTTATTAAATTATCTGTAAGTCAATGAGCATTCAGATCGTAATTTTGTCTGAATTTATTTATTTATTTTATCAAATCACACTGATTGCTCTTTCCTATCTATATTCTTTTATTCTTTTTATATATCACTCTCTGTTTATTTATTTATTTATTTATTTATCTATTTATTTATTTATTTATTTATTTATTTATTTATTTTTTGCAGTATATAACTGAAAGAAAATATCAAGGCCGTATTAGCTGAAGATGAAGTTCAGCTTGTACGGAATCGTCTTCTTAGTCTTGGGGTTTCTCAGAACCGTCGATTCAAAAGACTCCATTTAATTATGAAGACGTATTTGATCAGGTCACTTAGAGTTGTATTGGTAGGTGGATTTAATGGGGTTGGGTGAAGGAAGCGATAGCGGAATATCCACTTCGAACTCCAACGTATTAGGGAAGAATACACCGTTGTTGAACAGCAGGTTACGTATGATAAAAGAGGAAAAAACGAGAAAATGCTTTCCGCCTAGACAAATATGCTTGTTTAGGCCACCATATACATTGCATGTATACCATA
>NW_026335757.1:0-1229 GCF_001194135.2 Octopus bimaculoides | reverse complement strand
ATGACAACGTTTCCCTAAAAGAAATGGAAAAACTTTCAAAATACGAAGACCTGGAAATAGAGGTAACTCGAATGTGGAATCTAAAAACAGAAACAATTCCTATCATAGTAGGTGCCTTAGGTATAATAAAAAAATATTCAGACAAATACATAACAAAAACACCAGGACTTACAAATATATATAACATACAGAAAATTGCACTACTGGGCACTATACACATCCTACGCAAAACACTTTCAATACAGTAACCATAAGAGCATCACAGCAAACCACAGCACATACCCAAGGCACACAGAGCTGCGTTCAGTAGTGAAGTGAAAGCACGTTATAAAAATAAAACTACTGAACAATAATAATAATACATTATTTTGTTATAACAGATGGGCTACAGCAGATATTTTGCTCAATACCATAGATTTGCTTGTCAGTTGTTTGACCTTAACCAGTTGAACTTGTCCCTTGGTGGCTGACAATATGTGCATCTCTGATCATGAGCAGAAGTAGTGGGGGAGCATCCTAGCCATGTGTTGAGAGGAATTCTTTGGGGTTTGAATAATACACTTTTGGAAACATGGGTGTTTCATTGAACAGCCTTAAACAACCCTTATTAAGGGACCTTTTGAGCGGGATGGGCTACTCGACCTGAAGAAAATTCAAACTGGGCCCCATCTGCAAGGTCACGTGCTGTTTATCTTGATATGAGATCACCATGTCGCGTACATATGGTTGTGATGCATGTGCCTAGTGTACCCTTATCAGACGGGTTGTCATGATGGGTATAATGGGCTTCGTATATTTTACCCCAGTGTCACTTTGATGGCATGCACTGCTCTCTCACTCAATAATAATAATAATGATAAGCAGAATTTGCGGAAAATTCACAGCGGTAACTGATCATGTTGTTTCTGGCTGCCCAGTCCTCCCTGAAAAGGAGTTCTTCATAAGACTTGACAGATTAGGGAAGTACATCTACTGAAATGTAAATACTACAAAATTAAATCCCATGATAAGTGGTACAGGCACCATCCAGGGGATGTAGTAAATGGCTATCGATCTATATACAGTAATCCCACGCCATATCGTTGTCCACCTATCGCGGTCCACCTATCGCGGTTTATCATTTAATCTTACGTCGATTCCTTTATAGTGTTGTTTTGCATTTATAATAAAATAAATGTATACAAATTATAAAAATAATAAAAAATATATATACTGTAGAATATCGTTTC
>NW_026335756.1:0-606 GCF_001194135.2 Octopus bimaculoides | reverse complement strand
TATATATATGTATATATACGCACACCCACACTCACATTTATCGTGTATATCTTCAAGCTGTATGAAATAATATATATTATATTATTTTCTCTTCAGCTTCCATTAACTTATAATATAATATATCCCAACATGCGGCTGACTACAGAGACATAACTACACTTCACAAAAATAGGGAGGCCATCTCCCACAAAGCGACGTGTTATACCTTGCGGGGTTCATGTCATCTACTAGAAATATAAACCAAATCACTAATAATTAACTCATAATTATAGAAATGGTGAAGTCAGTGTAGGATAAAAGAAAATCAAATTGCGCCTGGCTGGTTCATCGTCACCTGCCTTGAGCACTCCGTAATCATACGCTTTACCAGGTTTATATGAATTGTAATACTAGTTATAAAATGTAGTGTGGAATATTTTTATATAAACAAATTTCGGATTAATAGCAGAGGTTAATAACCTATAATGTACCAATTAGCAAGTAGAGAAGTAGAGTATATACTCAGATACACAAACAGACACACACACCATATCTATCTATCTATCTATTCTATCACCGCGGAAACGCTTGCCCAAAATGCCGCACACAGGGAGTGAACCCGATACT
>NW_026335755.1:0-546 GCF_001194135.2 Octopus bimaculoides | reverse complement strand
ATATATATATAAAATGTGTGTGTGTGTGTATATGTGATCATAAGTTTTCTTCCTTTCATCTCATATCATACACAACATCTAAATATCCAAGTAATAATAATAATGATAAAGCCTATCATCCCATCCCATCGCTGATACTATTCCAAGTCCCCCACCCCCACTCCACCTCCTAAAAATAATTAGCATCATAAGCATGTTTGCATGTTTTTGTTATTTTCCTTCTGGCAGAGAAGCTGGCCCTACTGGATGACGATGACAGCTGCCTCACAGATACTCTTGATGATCCATATCTTAGTAGGATTGGCTATGGCATGTATTATTTTGAATTTTGACTTTACATAGTTCTCCTGCAGTTCACCTAAACAAATCTGCTTGTTTCTGTTCTGTTCTGCATGAGAGTGTATGAGTGTGTCTGTGCGCTGTCTTTCAAGTTCAAGTTAGATAACAATATGTTTACTCATGTGTATGTATATATATATATATATATGGTGTGTGTATATATTTTATATATTCATTTATCTGGTTCTTTTTTTTTTTTTTCTTCTT
>NW_026335754.1:382-563 GCF_001194135.2 Octopus bimaculoides | reverse complement strand
ATATATATATATATATATATACATACACACACATAGAGATTCGAATTATTTTGACCACTATAATATCCGTGTGTATATGTGTATGGAATATATGATTTGTAAATATATATACGTGTGTGTGTGCATAAGTTTATGTATGTATGTATGTACATATGTATGTACGTATGTATGTATGTATGTA
>NW_026335754.1:0-372 GCF_001194135.2 Octopus bimaculoides | reverse complement strand
TGTATGTATGTATGTATGTATGTATGTATGTATGTGCCTATGTATGTATGATGGTTATTTCTCTACAGCTATAAAATTCATTGCATGCAATGATTTCATTGAATATTGTCTGCATTTCCCTAACTTTATACATCCACGATATTATTGAACATCATTATGTGTGTATGATTCATGTGATCTATATTATTGTCTCTGTTGGTGGTGGGTCTTATGTTCTAGTTCGCAATCTTGTTGCTACGCCTGTTGTTATCAGTCATTTTGTTGTCTCGTTGTTGTTGTTCTTCCTGTTGATGTCACTGTTTTGGCTATGGTTTGACCTTTTTGTTGCTAAATACATATACAGAGAAAGAGAGAGAGAGAGAGAGAGAGAGA
>NW_026335753.1:0-405 GCF_001194135.2 Octopus bimaculoides | reverse complement strand
AAAAAAAAAAAAAGCATATTGGGGAGGAAAAAAACGTTATATTTGAAGTTGGTCTTTGATCGACATTGAGTTTGGCGCCTTGCGATTTCATTGGCAGAAAGTGTATGTCAGGTGACAACTATGCTTAGCTTAGAACTTGTTGACTGCAGAAGCCATTGGAAGATTAAATGTATAGGCTAGCATTTTTATCGTTTATTTCAAATTTGCAATGTCTAGACGCAAGGAAGCAACAGCCAGATCTACTCCGCTTTATCTCGTGCAGGTTTCAGAATTAAAATTGATTACGAAGACTTTTTAGTCAGTTTTTATATTAACTCAATCATTTCTCCTAATCAAATGATTGCATTAACAATTCTGATAACTATCTATGTAACCCAAATGTAAAAATTTCGAAAAATTTTTTTT
>NW_026335752.1:0-597 GCF_001194135.2 Octopus bimaculoides | reverse complement strand
TATATATATATATATACGACTGGGCTTCTTTCAGTTTCCGACTAGCAAATCAACTCACAAGACTTAAGTCCGCTCGAAGCTGTAATAGAAGACACTTACCGAAGGCCAAGCTACCAAGCAGTGAGACTGAACCCGGAACCTTGTTCTTGTGAAGCAAGTTTCTTATTATACACCCACATTGGCCCCCTACATATATAGTTATCTATCTATTTATCTATCTATCTATTTATCTACCTATCTATCTAGTTATCTACCTATCTATTTATTTACCTATTTAACTATCTATCTATCTATCTATCTATCTATCTAGTTATCTACATATCTATCTATTTCTCTATCTCTATCTCTCTATCTATATTCATTTATTTATTTATTTATCTGTATGTATCAGTACAGAATCATATTTACCGAAAAACCCAGAGCCTTCCTCAAAGCTGAACGAAATAGCTAACTGTAAATAACAGGATTAGAAAATGGATTTGCTTCCCAACGGGAGCCACTGTTTCATATTCGGAATATTAACTCTTGGCAACAACAGCAAAGATTGTTTTTATTTCTGACATTCCCTTGTGCGGCAACCACGTCCATATGATCTGT
>NW_026335751.1:0-263 GCF_001194135.2 Octopus bimaculoides | reverse complement strand
GCTAGATATACATATGCTCAATGATAAAAGAAATTGTGTGGTTATCTTTTACATAAGCACCGGTTGTTTATCTTACAGATATATGATGTACGTGAAAATATATTCAATATTACAGATGACTTTTAAAAACCCGATTTTAATATGAAGGTAAGCTTCTGTTTTTTCTTTTATTTCTCCGTGTGTCTATTTCAATTTAGGCGTAGGAATACAACCGCATAGTCTCCAGTTTAGTCACATTGCGACGAATGCTACTATATTCCTGG
>NW_026335750.1:0-232 GCF_001194135.2 Octopus bimaculoides | reverse complement strand
TATATTCATGTGTGTATATATATGATATACATACGCACACACTCACACACACACATGCATACATACACAGTTATTTTTTCTTTTTGACCATTCACCCCCGACCTCCACCCCACCCATGTAGTTGACCAGTTTCTCATCGGTTAAATGTTTCTCATAACTTTGTTGAATATCTTTGTAGACAAAATAATAATAATAATGATAATAATAATAATAATATTAATAATAATAATAA
>NW_026335749.1:0-812 GCF_001194135.2 Octopus bimaculoides | reverse complement strand
GTCGAGCTACTCTTAATTTAATTTTATTAGAAGTCGATCCTATATAAATCGTACACTATACATTTATACACTACATCTTTCAAATTACATTTATTATAGAAATTACATTTAGTTTTGTCTAAACATGTACAATTTATTATATCCTGGTCAACATTATTATTATTAAAATTAATATTAGAATAATTATTAAATTTAAATTTATAATACTTATTTAACTTAAATTTATTAAAAGAAGAGATAATATTAGCAACAGTATTAGTAGTAGAATAACCTACACCAAAATTATTTTTAGAAAAAATATAATGATATTTTTTATTATCTCTAATGAATAAATCAATAACTTTTAAAACTTCATTAATAATGTTAGTTTTAACTTGAATCCCGTATGGAATAATTAACCAGAGTTTATTCTTATTATAGATATTATTGAATTTATTATTGGCATTATTAAATTTATTATTATCATTAAAAAAATTAAAATAATATTAAAATTGTTTCTATTAAAATTAAGTTTATGTTTAGGTAATTTATTATCATAATACCAATTATTCTTATTATTCTTATTATTCTTATTATTACCTAAGAAGACATTATCATGAGTATAAAAGTTATGTTTATTAAAAAGGTATTTATTATTATTATAATTATTATTACTAAAATTATAAGAATATTTCGGATTATTAAAAAAATTTATATTATTTGTATAACCCGCTTCTTGAAGGGCTTTATTATAATAAGGTGCATGTTTTTTCAAAAATCTCCATATTAGAAGATAGTAAAGATATTCTCTTACCTATAGTAAATGTTAAGGA
>NW_026335748.1:0-242 GCF_001194135.2 Octopus bimaculoides | reverse complement strand
TTTGAATCATTTATATTGTGTTTTTGTTAAGATTTTTCACAAAATGTAATACAAAATCATATATCCATGTTTATACATGTATGTATGCGAATGTGTGTCTGTTTTCGTGTGCATGAGTGGTACTTAGTCAAGTATGTGTATACTTACGTCTATACATCCATCCATACACGCATATACAAACACACACACATATACACGCTCATATACTATTATGTATGTGTGTATATATATATGTATATATA
>NW_026335747.1:0-379 GCF_001194135.2 Octopus bimaculoides | reverse complement strand
CACCATCACCACCACCATCATCATCACCATCATCATCATCATCATCAGCATCATCAGCAGCAGTGGCAGCAGCAATAGTAGTAGTAGTAGTATTAGTAGTAGTAGTAGTAGTAGTAGTAGCAATACTTACTTCACACCTTAAAGAAGTAATAGTTTCAAACAATACGCGAAAGGGCAAAAATTCTGAAGAAGCATTGTCTCTACCGGTGATATGATTCCACTTTACTGCCCATACTAGCACGAAATGCAGAAATTGCCATCGGCGAACATTTATTAAACACAAGCTATTGTGTCCAAATCTAACGTTTCCTTCACTTAACCGACGTGCTAATGAGTAACTGGCATTGCATTGAAATTTAACTACTTTTTGTATTTTTCT
>NW_026335746.1:0-269 GCF_001194135.2 Octopus bimaculoides | reverse complement strand
AATCACACTGTCTCTGTCTCTCTTTCTCTCTCTCTCTCTTTCCGCAACAGGCTGGAGTCCCTCGTGCCGGCTATAGAGGTGTTGTCAGCATCATTCACAAGTCAAGACGAGTCTACCTGACACCACCCGAGACATGGTCCCGTTACAATCCAAGCTGGAACTAGTCGTCACCGCCAACACCACCGACAGCAACACTACCTTCGCCAACATCAATGCCATCTCCTCCCTCTTGAACCATCTCCCACCCTCGATTTTTTTTTTTTTTTTTT
>NW_026335745.1:0-248 GCF_001194135.2 Octopus bimaculoides | reverse complement strand
ATGTATATATATAGGTATACAGTTGTGTATATGTATATATATTGTAATCTGCCAATACCGAAACATGTGTAGTTCCTTCATGTTTAATAAATATGAGTATTAACTAAAGTAGGATATAATTAATGAAGTATATTATATACCCTGCTGGAAATTTGGTTATATCCTTTAAGTATTATTTTTGATGTGCAAACTGATACAATGAGTTTACTGTCAGATATACTCATTAGGTTATTTTTGTATTATCTGAA
>NW_026335744.1:0-461 GCF_001194135.2 Octopus bimaculoides | reverse complement strand
ATATATATATATATATATATATGCATGTGCAGCATTGTGCGTTCTTTTCTGCTGTTGGGAGTGTGCGAACTCTTCCCGGTACTATATTGTGTTAGCTTTTTCTTCCTTGATGTGTGGTGCTGTCTTTTGTTCTGTTACTGCTTGTATCATGTGTTGAGTGTATAATGCTTTGGTTTTCTAGCTTGCTGGTGGGAGTTTATTTTACTGGGTAAATGCTGTATGGAGTGTGACTTGTATCTGTGAGTCGTTTTGTTTAGGTTGTATTATTGGACGTCTTGCTTATGATGTAGGCTGTTCCTAGCAGGGCTATTTTTTGGATAGTGTGTAATGTTGAGGATCCAGAAGTGCGGTGAGCTGGCAGAATTGTAACCGGTCTGCATAAAATACTTAGCGACATTTCTTCCAGGTTTATGTTCTGATTTCAAATTGCGCCGAAGTCGACTTTACCTTTCATAATTTCG
>NW_026335743.1:0-498 GCF_001194135.2 Octopus bimaculoides | reverse complement strand
AAGTAGGACACATTAATATAATTTTTCTTAAATATTTTAACAGAGTAAGATGATGGGAGAAATTCAAATTGTTGCTATTGTAGCAGAATGGCTAAGAATAGACCAGAATTTCTTAGAATCGCATGGAGCATAGTGGGGTCATAGGGTTGTAAGTGTTTCTATCAAGTTGACTATTCCTAATTTCTTATTTCCGTTCTCTTGGGGAAAAGGGATACCTATGTTAATATTTATGATCATACCTAGCCATGAGCTGTCAACTCCCTCGTTCTTTATTCAAAATAGACAGTCTTCTAGTCTCAGATTTATTAGATGATAAAGAGATAAATAAATTAGAAATGAATTACAACCCTTACAATTCTATAATCCCACTATGCTCCATGCGATTCTAAGAAATTGTAGTCTATTTTTAGCCACTTAGCTACAATAGCGACAACATGAATTTCTTCCCTCTTTTTACTCTGTTAAAATATTTAAGAAAAATTATATTAATGTGTCCTA
>NW_026335742.1:0-295 GCF_001194135.2 Octopus bimaculoides | reverse complement strand
TCCTCCATCCGTGACGATGACAGGCATTGTTCTCCCAGTCAGTGTCCTGCGTATCACAGGCCATTAATAAAGTCTTGACACAGTCCTTAAAGCGCAGCCTTCCATTCCAGGTTCTCCATATAGCATCTGCTTAGGAATCCTGCTATCCTTCATTCTAATAAAGTGTCCAGTTCAACGATGCTTGTGCACCATCGCCTCAATACTCAAGATATCACCTGTCCTCAGGACCTGTGTGTCTGGAATCCTTGAGGTCCAGCCAACATTGAGAATGTGCTTGAGACATCTCTGATGAAAG
>NW_026335741.1:0-1381 GCF_001194135.2 Octopus bimaculoides | reverse complement strand
AAATATAAATACCCACACATACATACACACATACATACACACACATACATACATACACACACATACATACACGCATATACATACATACATACATACATACATACATACATAACATTCTACGTGTGTCTGCGACAGGAAAATTAAATCTTTTACGTGTATATTTGTAGGAATGTTTTTACATGTGTTTATACATATATATATATATATATATATATATATATATATATATATATATATATATATATATGTGTGTGTGTGTGTGTGCTGTGTATGCGCGTGTGCGTGTGTGTATTTGTGCGTGAATGTATGTATATTTATGTGCAAGTGTACGAGTGTATATATGTCTGCGACTGTGTTTACAAACATTATACAACCGAATGTATCAATAATAGAGTTCGATGAGGAATTTTTCTTTTTTTTTCATTATTTCAGGTTCTACCACAAACTGAGTGTCAGTGAGTGTATATGTGTGAATACGTATACATGTGTGTGTGTGTGTGTAAATGTACATTTATAGAAATAGAAATGTTGATAAATAAATATGAGTATTTATATATACCCATATATACGTATAGACATGTATATATGAGTATTTAAGTATGTATCTCTCTCTCTCTTCCTCTCTTTATATATATATATATATATATATATATATATAAAACTTATATACACTTATATGTGTATACAAAACTTATATACACATAAAGTAGATATTCATTTAAACATATGTTGAAGCATTCATATTTATATATATATATATATATATATATATATTTATATGTAATTCTATATTTATGTGTGTGCGTGTGTGTTTGTGTGTGTGTGTGTGTGTGTATACATATATGTACATACATTACACATATATGTGTGTATTTATATCTGCATGTATATTATCTATGTATAAGTAAAAACGTGTATCTCTGTTAGTGTATGCGTGTGTGTGTGTGTGTATGTGTGCGTGTTAGTATGTTTATCCTTATATTATCCTTATATATATATATATACGATCTATTTATATATATATACACACACAGCAAAAACCAAGATGGCGACATTCTTCAGTAGTCAATAAACACATCAGAACTTGGCTTAAAACTAATAACAGATTATAAGTCAAAGGTTATTGGAATTGTCAATATACTGTTATACTTTGTGTGTATATAAAGGTGTATATATGTTCAACTGTTTATGTGTGTTTATTTAGGTGTTTATGCATGTGTGGGGATGCATGTGTGTCGGAAGTTCAACGTATGTTTTTAGCCATCGCTGCATGTATGTATGTATGTATGTATTTATGTATGTATACATGTATCAGTGTGTGTGTATGTATGTATATATGCACACTTAGATATACATATAGACACCAAAATTATATACGTTC
>NW_026335740.1:0-573 GCF_001194135.2 Octopus bimaculoides | reverse complement strand
ATGATTTACCACAGATGTCACAGTGATATGGTTTTTCTCCTGTATGAATATGATTGTGTTCAATTAAATGACTGTTGTTAGAGAATGATTTACCACAGATATCACAATGATATGGTTTCTCTCCTGTATGAATATGTTTGTGTCTAGATAAATGACTACTGGTAGAGAATGAGTTACCACAGATATCACAATGATACGGTTTCTCTCCTGTATGAACACGCCTATGCCTAAGTAGGTTACTCTTTTGAAGGAAAGACTTTGCACAGATATCACAGTCATATGATCTCATCTCTTTTATCATGTGTTCAGGGGAAATCAATTGTACACTTTTCACAATCTTTTCCATTATTTTTCTTCTCAAATCCCAGTTTATATATTTCTCTTGCTTTTGTCTTTATACTTAATTTCTTACAAATATTTCTGTCTAGTGTTACCTTTGTTTAGCAACACTTACATAAATTTATCTAACTTCAATCAGCACACACGCTCCTCTTCTTGACAATCCAGTGAAGGGATTGTCACCAATTTGGCTAACAATATTATATCAGAGCAAATGTTTCACAGGAATTCTAC
>NW_026335739.1:0-324 GCF_001194135.2 Octopus bimaculoides | reverse complement strand
ATTTTCTGAGTTAGACCCAGACTACCATGTTCTCTTCTCTAAGGATCCGGCTGTGAAGGCAGGGTGGTTAACTGGTTAGGTTATTCGGCGCACAATTGTAAAGTCAGGAGTCTGGTATCTGGTGGTGCGTTGCGTCCTTTAAGCAACACATTTTATTATTCGTTGCCCCAAGCCGCTTAGTTGGAAAAATGAGTAGTACCTGTATTTCAATGGTCCAGCTTTGTCGCATTCTGTGTCACGCTGAACCTTCCAGAGAACTACGTTAGGAATTCGCGTGTCTGTGAAATACTCAGTCAATTTCACATTAATTTGACAAGCAAGCTG
>NW_026335738.1:0-1389 GCF_001194135.2 Octopus bimaculoides | reverse complement strand
GGACCTGGAAATTGAAATACAAAAGATGTGGCATCTTAAAGCAAGAACTAATCCTGTTATTGTGGGTGCCCCTGGTATGATAAGAAAAGGTTGTTAAAAACATCTAGATAATATCCCAGGAGAACCATGTTTCAGAGAAATCCTAATGATTGCGATAACAAGTACAACCCACATCCTTAGAAAATCCCTGTCAATTTAAATGTCTGTGTTTTATTTTATGAAGATATTTCGCTACTACCCCTGCCACTTCCCCTCCCCAAGCTTTCACTCACACTGTAACAACCTCTTATTCTTCACTCGCCCTAGGACGCAGGGTGTGTCTCCTCAGTTGACTGTAACAAACATGCAGATTAAAAGTAAATAATAATAATAATAATAATAATAATAATAATCATTAACAAGTATGTATAACACACAGAAAATAGCAATACTAGGCACTACACACATCCCACGTAAAACACTCTCAATACAGTAACCATAAGAGCATCACAGCAAACCACAGAGCTGCACTTGGAAGTGCAATGAAAGCACGTTATAAAAATAAGACTACTGAATAATAATAATAATAATAATAATAATAATAATAATAATAATAATAATAATAATAATAATAGTAATAATAATAATGATGATGATGATGATGATGATAATAATAATAACAACAACAATAAAAATAATAATCCTTTCTACAATAGACGCAAGGGCCTGAAATTGTTTGAGGGGGAGGGGTTAAGTCGATTACATCGACCCCAATGCGTAACTGGTATTTAATTTATAGACCCCCGAAAGGATGAAAGGCAAAGTTGACCTCGCCGGAACTTGAACTCAGAACGTAAAGGCGAGCATAATTACCGCTAAGCATTTCGTCCAGAGTGCTAACCGTTCTGCCAGCTCACCGCCTTCATAATAATGATAATGATAATTTTTTTCTTTATTCAACCACTAAGACTTTACAAAAAGATGAGGGCAGTACAGGACAACACAATACCATGCAATGAACTTAATTGCTGGCCAGATTCGTCCTATAGGAGATAGCAGTTGTTTGGCACAAACCCACGTAAAAGCGTGTAAACAGTAAAATGACAGTTAAAAACCTAACAAATTCAGACAAATAATTCCTCAAAAGGTGTCCGACTTTTGAGAGCTGCTCGTGGAAACCTCATAAAATTACTGTCACCAGGTTCACTAGGTGCCCCTCCCCACACTCCTCTATCAATCTACAGGCTCATATTAAGAACAAAACTGGTTCACCCGGGCCATTCTTGCCTCTCTCATCTATATTTCATCAAATTTGCTGGGAGGTGTAGTAAGTCTCTTTACATCCTTCACTTTCTTTTTCAAGTAAAACTTCAAAAAGTTAACGAGTGCTTGGCCGAAGACGAACGTGTC
>NW_026335737.1:0-257 GCF_001194135.2 Octopus bimaculoides | reverse complement strand
GTGATCAAATGTTTGTGTAGACATAAGCTCACTCCCTCCATCAAATTGATTATTACCTGTACAGGTGCACCATGTGCTACATGTCAAATGAAGAAATGATCGCAGAGCAAAGTAAAATGAAGTGCTTTGCTCAAGAACACATCGCAACGCTCGGTGTGCGAATCGAAACCACGATCTCTCAATCCTGAGTGCAACAGCCTAACCACTAACCCAGGTGCCTTCACCATATATATACACACACACACACATATATATAT
>NW_026335736.1:227-343 GCF_001194135.2 Octopus bimaculoides | reverse complement strand
CATCCCGACACACAATATTCCAATGGTTCCATGTCATCAGATGTAACAACGGATGCTCCATTAACACACAGCACCACACATCCCGCCACACAATATTCAAATGGTTCCATGTCATC
>NW_026335736.1:0-121 GCF_001194135.2 Octopus bimaculoides | reverse complement strand
TGTAACAACTGATGCTCCATTAACACACAACACCACACATCACACCACACAATATTCAAATGGTTCCATGACATCAGATACAACAACGGATGCTCCATTAACACACAACACCACACATCCC
>NW_026335735.1:7197-7698 GCF_001194135.2 Octopus bimaculoides | reverse complement strand
CCCTTATATAAATATAAATGAATAATTATATTCTTGGGAATAAAAAAATGCTGGTTTTTTCCCTTATGAATTTTTTTTACACATTAGCTTCCTGATAAAATTCTTGTAAGAGATTTTTATCCCATCTTTGAATTTATTAATTAAATATATTTCAACCATTACCATCACCAGTACCATCACCATCGCCACCACAACTGAAATACACACACCATTCGGACTTCTCACACCACCACCATTAATACTTTTGACTTCGCCGCCTTCACCTCCACCACCATCATCACTGTCTTTCACATCGCTTTCTACCACCGTTGTCCCTGACTGCTTCAGCCACCACCACCTTCATCACCATAACCTCCGCCTCTATCATAACTACAGCTCATACTATTACTATCACCCCATTACTATCACAACCGTCAATCTACTACGTCTCTATACCTATTATTACTCTCATCCTAATATATATATATATATATATATATATATATATATATATATTTATGT
>NW_026335735.1:1655-6064 GCF_001194135.2 Octopus bimaculoides | reverse complement strand
GTTTCTGGGAGCTCGGAATAATCATAATAGTCATAATGCTCATAATTAGCGGATGAAATGTGCAAAAAGTCATGGATATGCTACCATCAGCTGGTTGCATACCATTTATCGACCTTGTCGTCGATTATAAACTTTGAAGTTTAAGTTGAAATCATTTGAGCACTACTACGTGTTTTCTGTAAGAAGCATCTCTAGATCTCACCTGTTGATCATGTGTGTGTGTGTGTGTGTGTGTGTGTGTGTGTGTGTGCGTGTGTGTGTGTGTGTGCATATATATACATACATAAATAAATATACTTATACGTACTTACGCATGAATACACACGCATACGAACATAGACATACGTCAGTGCATGCACAAACACACAGGCGTGCAAGTGTGCATGTACACATGCACGAAAGCACACACGTGCATCATCATTCATGCATGCATGGATGCAAGCATGCATATACGTAGGTGATATGAATTACCATATTTGATGTCATAAGTCACATATGGACATGTTAGACGCACCTCAGTTTCACCTGCCCATATTTTGGGAAAAAAAGTTTTGGTGCATTAAAGCTTATGTGAGGCCCAGTTTTGTATATGGAACCCGGGCTGATTTTCTGAGATATTAAGAAACCCCGAAAAAACAACAAAAACGGTTTAAAAAACATGTCATTTTTTTTTTATTCAACGCATTGAATATTAAAAAAAACCGGCACTCCGTCGATTATGGCGATGAGGGTTCCAGCCTGTTCGTGAAATTAACATGCAAGCTGCTAAGCCTTCCACAGACACGCGTGCCCTTAACGTATTTCTCAAGGAGATTCAGCGTGACACAGAAAGCGACAAGGCTGGCCCTTTGAATAACAACTCGTACAACCAATTTTTGCCAGCTGAGTTGACCGGAATAACATGGAATATAGCGTGTTGCTCAAGGACACAATTCGCCGCCGGGAATCGAACTCATGACCTTATGATTGTGAGCCGAACACCCCTAACCCCTAAGCCGCGCGCCTTCACCACCACATTGAATATTATGGACACTAAAAGAACGTTATCATCATTTACTCCCCAGCAAAGGGATTCAGTGTTATGATGTACATGCTTTCCCCCGCTAACAGCTTTAACAATCCAAGCTATGAACCATTATTTCATTAAAAAAACGGCATTATATCACCAGGGTTTTATATTTGCATAAAGACCTCTACTTCTACATTGAATCTATTTGCTGTGATAAAAAGGCCAGTATATCTCTTCTCACATGAAGCTTTTATGAAAACAGAAGGTGAAAAATAACTACAGCCCTCTATTTGAGATTTATTGATGTAAGCGACCGCATTATTTTTATTGGTATTTATGATTAGTTTTTTTTACCGCTTCATTTTATTATCATTGAAATATTTTTCACAAGTGAAAAAAATGTTTGATGTATTTTGCATACGACCGGGTCTTGATCCGTGTCAGGAAAATTCGTTGTATGGACAATGATATTATATTAGCATTTTGTTTCTAAATTAAAAAAAAAAGTTTTATAAAAGCATTAAATATGTAAGTCTTTATTCAATGTCAAACAAAAAACAAAAAAGCAAAGCTAAAAAACGTGATGAGGTCATTTAAAATGAAATTTCTTAGGACGAATTTTCCTACGGCAAAAATATCTGCGGTGAAATCTACAACTTACTTGCTCATTTTTATTGTTATTGTTGCTCAAATTCCGCCGAGGTCGACTTTGTCTTTCCCCCTTTCGAGGCCGATGAAATAAAGTACAAGTTGAGCACTGCAGTCGGTGCAATCGACTTCACCCTCCCCTCAAAATTGTTGCCTTGTGTCAAAATTAGAAAGGATTGTTATTAACGGTTTTATTTGACATTGATAGTTATGGCTTGTTTCACTGGCGATGTGAATGTTCCCAATGAGCTGCATTTAAATACGTTTGAATATTTAAGTGAAACAGAGAGGAGAAATGAATGAGAAATGCGTATACATATTTAACCACACACCTCACCACACACACGCACGCACGCACGCACGCACGCACGCACGCACGCACGCGCGCACGCGCACGCGCACACGCACACGCACACACACACACACACACACACGTGTTCGAAGCTGATGGCTTACTCAGTGTATTCTCTGTTTCTGTCTATTAAGTAGAGATCACTTAAGCGGCAAAAAGGTTTATCAGGAGATTTATGAGGATTATCAACTTCGAGCAAATATATAGACTCTACTACGTGTATTGACTACTCTCTCTCTCTCTCTCTCTCTCTCTCTCTCTCTCTCTCTCTCTCGTGTGTGTGTGTGTGTGTGTGTACGTGCATGCATGTCTATACACACATACTATACACAAAGGCATCTCTCATCGATCAGTGTTGACCGTATATCAAGTAACAGGAGACTTACAAAAGGAAAGCTTTAGATTAAACATAACATGAAATAAGGGCTAGCTTTAAGTCAGGAAACAAGCTTTGATTTTAAAACAAACTTAGAAAAATGCTTTCGACGGGCAAAGGATTAATAGAGCCATGCAAGGCATACATAGAGATGCGTCAGCAATATGAGTTTGCAATGAATTCAGGGTGAAATTTAAGGTGCAAACGGGTGTCCGTTAGGGGTCGATTCTCAGCCTTTTCCTGTTATAGTTCTCCGCACAATACCAAAAGTGTTTAAGACCATAGAACCATATAACTGTTGAGGATCTATTTCTTAGAACTGAAGTCGAAGATTTAGGGAAATTCTAAACGTGAAAGGAAGACCTAGAAACGAGGGGGCCTCAAAATAAACCTAGCAAATACAAACAGGAAAGATGTCGAGACTTCTTGTGATATCATCTGGGAAGTATTCATATTTACTATGAAAAAGGGGGTAGGTAAGAATTTCATACGGTGTACTCCGTATAACCTACAAGGGTAGAAGAGGTATAGTGGGATCACAGGCTGACTGTCAGAGAAACTTTGCATGAGGTGGATGTACAGTAGCAAACAGTAAGATCACGTGTGAGTATTTGTTGCCATTATCAACGGGGGTGTTTCGAAAGCATAGCAGTCAGTCAGAATGGGGTAGAAGACTTTTTAAGGATCTATCACCTCTGCTAGGAGCAAAGATTCTTGTCTCTTACTGAACGACTGATTATATGACTCCTGTTTTAAACCTGTTATGTAGCACGGTAGCGAAATACGGGAATTGAAGGACTACGTGGAAAGGTTGGAAAGAAATCGAACATATCATGATAGGATCAATCCCGTTGAAAGGCATGGACACACAAGGCCCGGAGGTCTCAAGAGTTTAGAGGCTCGATTCTAATCTATGTTTGCTGTGGTTTGCTGTCAATAAATAAATACTATAAGGCTCTTGCACTGATTTTGCGCGGCGAACTACAATCTGTTCTACTCTAAGCACAAGGCCCGAAATTTTTGGGGAGGAGGCCAGTGATTAGATCGACCCCCAGTACGCAACTGGTACTTAATTTATCGACCCGAAAGGATAAAAGGCAAAGTCGACCTCGGCGGAATTTGAACTCAGAACATAAAGATAGACGAAATACCGCTAAGCATGGTTCCATTCTAAAGTATTGACAAACTACTATATATCATCTTAACATCATAAATACGTCTGCCTTATATTGTTTCTGTCTTTCTTTCGTCTCTTTCCTTTCTTGTAATGATGCCTGACTTTGAAATCATGCACACACTGTAAATTACAGAAAACAAGCAAACACCCTCCCCATCCTGAAGCCTATAAGAATTTACCAATAAAAAATATCAATTATTTACTGTGTACTTGAATGTCCTTGAAAATGTTGATACCTTATTAAATAATAAACAAAAAGCATGGACACATTTTTGAGGATTTTAGACACGTATAATGGCTGCTCAACGACAGAATTTCTCATTCTATTTGCCAGACAGGTACAGCACTGTCTGCGTATCGTGTATACACATGCACTAAAATATATGAATGTGCAAACACGCATACCCATTATATATATATTCTTTTAGGACTGCTACTTCCTACTGCCTGCTATGAAGCCTTCACAAGAGTAAAAAAGAGAGACAGACAGACAGAAAAAAGTAAAATGTCCTTTGCATTTGAAAAACATTTAATTTTTCCACAAGTTAATTGCTTTTCATGCTTTACTCTAAGTTGAAAAAGTCGCAAAGACTGAAACCAGTACTAAAATGTTCTTCATGATAAAATTATCTTAGCATTTTCTTATTTTCCTTATACATATCAACTCGTGTGTTCCTCTTCAACCTTCTAGATTATATATATATATTCTTTTAGGACTGCTACTTCCTACTGCCTGCTATGAAGCCTTCACAAGAGTAAAAAAGAGAGACAGACAGACAGAAAAAAGTAAAATGTCCTTTGCATTTGAAAAACATTTAATTTTTCCACAAGTTAATTGCTTTTCATG
>NW_026335735.1:0-1530 GCF_001194135.2 Octopus bimaculoides | reverse complement strand
ACACACACACACACACACACACACACACACACACACACACACACACAACGGGTTTCTTTCAGTTTCCGTCTACCAAATCCACTCACAAGGCTTTGGTCGGCCCGAGGCTGTGGAAGACACTTGCCTAAGTTGCCATGCAGTGGGACTGAACACGGAATCATGTGATTGGTAAGCATGCTTCTTTATTTTATGAAATTGGCCATGAAGGCCTTACATAGAGGGGACAGCACAAGGTGGGGACAAAAAAAAGAAACAAAACAAAACGAATGAAAAGAATGGATTAATATAATGAGAGATGAAATGAAACCGTTCGGCCCCACCCCCGAGCGACTTCATTGAGCCTGTAGCCACACCATTTATATTACCATTTGCAAGGTATGATATCTCCTGCCAGACTGATCTCAATGCCTTTTCTACTTGTGCCTCCGACACTACTTCAATTTTCCTTGTTGCCACCGCGTAGGTTCTGTAGACAATCGTCCTTTCTTCGTTGTCCTTTAATACTTCTATGGTAGCAGTGGACACCTTCACATCGTTCCCCTCCCTTTCAAGCATTTTCTTGAACTTGCTCAGCTCCTTCAGATTAACTTCTTCAATTTTTCCCTTAGCTACCCCTGCATAGTTCCTATTCTCCATCTCTCTGTCTATGTTTTTCAAGCATTCCACCAACTCCTCCTCAGACGAATCGAATTCTGAGGAAGAATACTTCAGCTTCTCACAGCACCTTGTTCGACGCCCCTCCATCACACAAGAGGGAAAACGTCACACGCTCAAAAAAACAAACAAACAAACACGTGTATCTCGAACAAATCCAACAAACCAAATGAATCACGATAAACCGGAAGCAAGCGTCTTTATTTTATGAAATTGGACAGAAAGACCTTACACAGGGAGGACAGCATAAGGTGGGGACAAAAACCCCCAAAAACCAAAACAAATCAAAACGAAACGAATGGAATGAATGAAATTATATAAAGATAGATGAACTGAAGTCGCTCGGTCCCACCTCCGAACGACTTCATTGAACCCGTTACAACACCGTTTATATTGTCATTTGCAACAACAGATTTAAAACAGTTTATAACACCTTTTTCATTACCATTTATGACGACTAATTATCTCTTTTACTCAATATATCAATTTAATATTTCTTAAGAATGTCAAAATAACTCACCCGCTCTGGCATAGTACTTGTTTTTATCCTCTTTCCCGACCACTTAAAGTCTTTCTCATACTTCTTTAATCTTGCCAGGTAATCCGAGTCCACTATCGCACATTACATGAGCTCTGGCAACTCCCTTACTCCCGTTGTGTTCACTTTAATTGCAGTATCCCATGTTTCTATTTCTTTATATATTTCTTCATTATGTCCGTTGTATAATACAATGTATTTTATTTCCCAGGGCGTATGTGGGGGAATTTGGGGCTCCTGTGTGCTTATGCTTGTCTTTGTATGAGGCGGGGCGTGGAGAGGGCTGGTGTCTGTAGGGAGCGGTTGGAGCCGAGTGGGTGTGGGTGGGGGCCGGGTGG
>NW_026335734.1:0-218 GCF_001194135.2 Octopus bimaculoides | reverse complement strand
ATATATATACATATATATACATGTATATATATATATATACATACATATATTATGTAATTGTTAATCAATGTAAAATATTATCATTCAATTATTGTTGTTAATATATAATCGTCATCATTATTACGTTATTATAATTTTTATCATTTTATTGTTATTAATGCTATTGTTTTATAATTTTTCACCATTATTTTTGTATTATTGCTACTATTATTACTATT
>NW_026335733.1:0-218 GCF_001194135.2 Octopus bimaculoides | reverse complement strand
TATATATATATATATGTATACATATATATATATATGTATGTATACGTGTATGTATGCATGTGTATGTATGTGTACATACGTATACATGTGTATGTATATGTATGTATACATGTGTATGTATATGTATGTATATGTATATATATATACATATGTATATATATGTATATGCATATATATATATATGTATACATATATATATATGTATACATATATATATA
>NW_026335732.1:0-304 GCF_001194135.2 Octopus bimaculoides | reverse complement strand
TATATATATATATATATATATACATACATACATATATATGTGTGTATATGTATGTGTGAGTAGCTCAGTGTGTGTGTGAAAGTGAATGTGTGCGTGTTTATGTCTGTTTGATGCAAAGAAAGAATAGGTGTAGCATCTACTTCTTGGGCACATATGCGCAACTGAATATGTGTGTATACATTTATATACGCACATTGGCATATTGATACGTATGTGTATGAATATATAGATGTGTGTGAAAATATTTATATCTACATATTGACATACAAATCTATACACATACATAAATGTACATATATATATA
>NW_026335731.1:0-260 GCF_001194135.2 Octopus bimaculoides | reverse complement strand
CAAAGAATAAGTCCCGGGGTCGATTTGCTCGACTAAAGGCGGTGCTCCACAGCATGGCCACAGTCAAACGACTGAAACATGTAAAAGAGTAAAGAGAGTAATTGTTTCAAATTTTGGCACAAGTCCAGCAATTTCGGGGGGAAGGGGTCAGTCGATTACATCGACCCCAGTGTTACATCTATTTTCCTTTGTATTTTTGATCTAGTAGCCTCCACTTGCTCAGTAAATATTTCTTTATTCTATCAGTCTTAATCGCTCTC
>NW_026335730.1:0-451 GCF_001194135.2 Octopus bimaculoides | reverse complement strand
CTACATCTACATGTGTATATAGATGCATATCCGGGTACAGGACGTCAGAACAAGGAACGGGAACATATAGCGCAAACACGGACTTTGTTTGCAGACAACGGAACGAAGGCTTTATGATAGGTTATGTTCGTTACCGTGTTGTTTAAGGTAAGCCAAAATGCCAGTATTTGATTCTCTATTTACGTTCGACAAACAACGTCTCACAAGTTTCATTCGGACATCAGTATTACAGCTAGCGACGTTCGTGTATACATGATAGACTTCGTACTAGTTAACTATTTTGATCCAATGCTGTTGCATGCGCTATTACATGCATACATAGACATGTGAGCGTGTCTGTATATATATATATGTATATGCATGTATCTATCTACTATCACTGTATACACATAATAGATAGACATATAGAGAGATACATACATATGTATATATATGTATACATATATATATA
>NW_026335729.1:0-210 GCF_001194135.2 Octopus bimaculoides | reverse complement strand
AAAAATCTGTAAAACTTTCCAGAAGTTTATCATTTAAATATATATATGAGTATGTCTAGTAATGTATCTCTATGCATGAGAATACATACATAAAACAAAACAAATCTGCACATACATACATACATACATACATACGTACACACAAACAAAAATACCATTTTTGATGTTGAAATTCCAATGAAGGAACCTTGAATCTAGGTTAGAAACCAG
>NW_026335728.1:0-204 GCF_001194135.2 Octopus bimaculoides | reverse complement strand
GTACCTTTCTTGTTTTTTTGCTGTTGGTGGTATTCTTGTTATTGTTGCTGTTGTTGTTGGGGTTGGTGGTGTTGCTGATGTAGTTGTTACTCTTCTGGCTACTGTAATTATTTTCGTTGTTGTTGTTCTTTCGTCCCAGGGTTAACGTTGATCTGTGGAGGCGCAATGGCCCAGTGGTTAGAGCAGCGGACTCGTGGTCGTAGG
>NW_026335727.1:0-256 GCF_001194135.2 Octopus bimaculoides | reverse complement strand
ATTATTATTATTATTATTATTATTATTATTATTATTATTAGGGTGACAAGATGGCAGAAATGTTAGCACGCCGGACAAAATGCTTAGTGGTATTTCGTCCGTCTTTACGTTCTGAGTTCAAATTTCGTCGAGGTCGATTTTGCCTTTCATCCTTTCGGGGTCGATAAATTATGTACCAGATGTGTACTGGGGTCGATGTAATCGACTTAGCTCTCTCCAAGAAATTGCTGGCAGCGTGTCGGTAGTGGAAAGAATA
>NW_026335726.1:0-421 GCF_001194135.2 Octopus bimaculoides | reverse complement strand
TGATGAGGCCTTGGCCAAAGAGGAAAGTGTCTGACTTTAGCCCTTTCAAAAGGGTCCACCATACCACCTCTTTCACTACAGCCACTAGGCATAGGAAAATTGCCTTGCCCTCCCGGTTAAAGGAGGTCGGCGGGTCAATCTTCACGATGGATTCAGCTGATAGCCGGATCCGTCCTACACGTGACAGTAGCTGTTCGACATAAACCCATTGGTCAGCAATACTCGGGCACTGGACGAGTGCGTGCAGAACGGTTTCGTCGTCCTGAGCGCACCTCAGGCAGGCCCGGCTGACGGCACTTCCGTGCCGCTAGAGTTTATCTCGAACAGGCAGCGCATCTCGGTAACACTGCCAGGTCAGGGACTTATGGAAATTATCCATGGGCCCCGGCCCGAAAGTTCTTCCGAACAGACTGTTTAACTG
>NW_026335725.1:267-386 GCF_001194135.2 Octopus bimaculoides | reverse complement strand
TTTCTTTAAATTAAACTTTGCAGAGATAGGTTTTGAATTATCCAAATTATGATGATTTTCATTAAACTGAGAAGCGTTTGGGAGATTTCTCACTATCCTTTGTCAACTCTGTTCCACTT
>NW_026335725.1:0-118 GCF_001194135.2 Octopus bimaculoides | reverse complement strand
CTTGACATCTGTAACAGAGGCAACATGTCTTGTCTCAGTAATGTCAGAGATATAAAGATGTCTCTTTACTTGCTGGATGTTACAGATGTAACATTTCTCTCTTATCCTGTCTTATCAG
>NW_026335724.1:0-393 GCF_001194135.2 Octopus bimaculoides | reverse complement strand
TATATATATATATATATATATATATATATATATACATACATGCATACATTGGCATATTTCAAACATTTGTGTGTTTTTTGATGTGTACCTATGAACATGTGATACACGTATGGATGTATAGAGTCATACAAATAATACTATGTGTGTGCGTGTGTAGGCGTGCGCACCTGAGTGTCAGTGTGTGTGTGTGTGTTTTTGTGTATGTATGTATGTGTGCGTGTGGGCATACATATGTAAGTAAGTATTAATTTAATTCCTGCTATACACCTTTTAGTGTACCGTTTAAAGCCCATTCACAGTGCATGTATGTATGTATGTGTGTATGTATGTATTTACGTATGTATCTATGAATATATATGCATATATATATATATATATATATATATATATATA
>NW_026335723.1:120-262 GCF_001194135.2 Octopus bimaculoides | reverse complement strand
GTACGTGAGTAATAGGGTAAGTGTGTAGACGTGTTTGTGCGTGTGTGTGTATGTGTGTGTGCATATGTATGTACATGTGAATATAAGTTTACGTACTGATATGTGCGTCAGTTCAAGTTGTATACATGACAGTTACTTTGTT
>NW_026335723.1:0-103 GCF_001194135.2 Octopus bimaculoides | reverse complement strand
ACATATATACATATGCATATACACATATGTAAACACGCACACACACATATGAATGTGTGTGCGTTTGCCCCTCTCACCATCGTCTAACGGTGGATTGATACAA
>NW_026335722.1:0-357 GCF_001194135.2 Octopus bimaculoides | reverse complement strand
TACACATACACAGACGCATACACATAGGCACACACCCATAGAAACATGTTTGTAAATTGATTTTTATTGACCTGACTGTATTCCCCTCCCTCTCTCTCTATCTCTCTCTCTCTCTCTCTCTCTCTCTCTCTCCATCTATCTATCTATCTATATATATATATATATTTATATCCAACCCATGGGACAGTAGAAAACGAACGTAAAATGATGACGATACACACACACACACACATATATGTGGGTGTGTATACATATCTATATCTATATATGTATGTATGAATGAGTATATACATATATATCTTTATATTATATATATATGTATATATGCATATATATATATACATATATATATATATA
>NW_026335721.1:0-262 GCF_001194135.2 Octopus bimaculoides | reverse complement strand
TTGTTTTATAGCTTTTGTTGTTTCTTCTCCTTCTTCTTCGTATTTGTTAGCTAGTGTGAATACTTGTTTGCATTTGTCAGCTTCCTTAAATACTGAAAACAGTTTTTTTGTTTTGCTCGTATTTTGTGGCTATTTGTATTAGTTTTCCTTGCTTCTGAAGTAGGTATTTTTGCAGTCCCTAATAACGTCAGCTATTTGTGACGCCAGTGCTTTTTATCTTCTTCCTTCCTTCCTTTCTTTCTTTCTTTCTTTCTTTCTTTCT
>NW_026335720.1:0-298 GCF_001194135.2 Octopus bimaculoides | reverse complement strand
AAGTTTTGAAGATTATAGTTTTTTTTTTGGATGTCTTCTAAGAAGCTTTGAGGAGGTGTTGCAATAACGCCGTGCCCCTCCCTTTTCATCATCTCTTTATGCTTTTCAGCATTGCTGAAGTCTATTTTTCTATTTTTCTCTCCTGCGACTGCTGCAAAATCCAGCTTCTCTTTTGGTCTTTCTTTTTCATTTTCCTGAACCTTTTTTAAGCTTTCTGCTTCCATATTCCATGCTGGCTGATCCTTCACTTGCTCCTCCTCACATACTTCTGCCATTGCTGGCCGCTGTTCATCGTCAC
>NW_026335719.1:0-678 GCF_001194135.2 Octopus bimaculoides | reverse complement strand
ATCGTAATCAATCTATGATATCTTTTAACATATGAGGGAGTAAATGTCATATCGTTCTAGAACTATTTGAGGAACTAATGTATTACGAGTTAATTTGATAGCGTTTTGTAAATAAGTGATTGTTATTTAAACGCTGTAAACACGTATTGCTGTCAATGTTTACATCTGTAAGAATTTTCGATGAACGTGTTTACCAGTTTATTCTTTGAAAATAATATGAAAAATAGCTCAGTATTACATAAAGAACAGAATCTTCCACCCTTTTCATATGTCCTAGAAATAGAAAGAATAAGCCAGTCTAGTTTAAATTTTATGTTATTGTCTTTAAGTTCCCAAATTAATTTACTAAGGCTCGTAGTATTTCGTTTGTTTTTATCTCTAAAGGAAGAATAATGATTAGAGATTTTTGAGGATATTGGCGAAGAGGAAGATCCAATATAAAAGGAAACATTTGTAGGAGTACTGATCTGGCATTGATATATAGTGTTTTTGAGTTTCGCATTATCACTTAAGAAACTAATTCTTTTACTATTAACTTCAGAAATAATGATTTTGTTGTTGTGACTATTATTATTATATATCATGTTATAACTATTGTTCCTTGGTTTATTATTAGTGTTATTATTGTAATTATGGTAAAGGTTTATAATGTCTGACTTAATGTTATTACTGTTGGTA
>NW_026335718.1:0-480 GCF_001194135.2 Octopus bimaculoides | reverse complement strand
GGATTCTATATTTGTTATTCTTTTCCTTGCTTCTCCCAGGATTCAATATTACTTATTCTTTATGTTGCTTCTTCCAGGATTCAATATTTTTTATTCTCTTTGTTACTTCCTCCAGGATTCTATATTTCTTATTCCTTTTGTTACTTCTTCCAGGATTCTATATTTCTAATTCTTTTTCTTGCTTTTTCGAGGATTCAATATTTATTATTGTTTCTCTTACTTCCTCCAGGTTTCAATATATCTTATTGTTTTTGTTACTTCCTCCAGGATTGTATATTTCTTATTCTTTTTGTTACTTCATCCAGGATTCAATATTTCTTATTGTTTTTGTTACTTCCTCCAGCATCCAATATTTATTATTAGTTTTGTTACTTCCTCCAGGATTCAATATTTCTAATTCCTTTTGTTACTTTCTCCAGGATTCTATATTTCTTATTCTTTATGTTACTTCTTCCTGGATTCAATATTTCTTATTCTTTT
>NW_026335717.1:0-632 GCF_001194135.2 Octopus bimaculoides | reverse complement strand
AGCATAAAAACAAACCCCAAGGCTTTCTATAGATTTGCAAAGGAGACTGTCACAGCACAGTATAAAATAGGACCCCTATTCCTACCTAATGGCTCACTGATTGCGGACCCCACATGGATAAGTGAAGTGCTCAGTGCGCAATTCAAGAGTGTTTTCACTTTTCCTCGGTTTCAGATAACCTCAGCTTTTTAATGCTCAACCAACACAATTGAGAGACCTGCAAGACATGTATAGAGATGTCTTCAAAACTAAGCTTCACACTTTCTTATCCACGATACCAGACGAACCAATGGCTCGAAATGAGACACAGTTGAGGGCAGCGATGTCAAATTCTCTTATACACCAGATGTGCCATCGAAACTCTTGATTGGACTACATTAGGTGGCAGAGACGAGCCATGCAAGGAACGTGCAGAGAGCACAGCATAAAGACAGAAAATCACGGTGGTGCTCCAGGACGACCGCAGCCACTTGGCTGAAACACATAAATACATAAATAAATAAATAAATATATACACACACACACACAGATATGCTCATGTTTTTATAAATTCCAAGCAGCGGTACTTTGTATTTTCATTGTTTGAGTATATCTATCTATCTATCTATCTATCTATCTATCTATCTATCTAT
>NW_026335716.1:0-510 GCF_001194135.2 Octopus bimaculoides | reverse complement strand
GAAGAAGAAGAAGAAGAAGAAGAAGAAGAAGAAGAAGAAGAAGGTTGTGGGCAAAGAAGAGAGTGATTGTCATCCCAGTAGTTGTAAGGGCGCTCGGAGGACCAGCAACCGAGTTTGACAAATATGTCGAAGAAATTAGAATTGACATGGGGGCAGTAAAGCATGCGCAAAAGATTGTTCTATTAAGACACAGCGAGGATTTGGAGTTTGGTATTTTGGTGTTGAGTATTTCCCAAGATACTTAACATTTATGTACCAACTCTTTTAATTCGTGGAAAGAGACCCTGAGAAACCCAGTGAGACTTTTGTCAACAGGCCTCTGTCAGCTATCACAGAATTAACTTGAGTAAGATCGAGATCTGTGAGAAATACAATATATAGTATCAAGAGCACTCGGAGAGCGCAAACCTCTGCCGGCAACACCAACCTCCTCTCAACGATTAGCCAGAGATTATTTTTGAAATGAGAATATCTGAAATAAACTCGTCTACTCTCACAAACTAGAATACT
>NW_026335715.1:0-421 GCF_001194135.2 Octopus bimaculoides | reverse complement strand
ATATATATATATATATACTTTCATGCGTTTGCGTGTAAGTGTGTGTATTTGTGTGAAGATTAGAAAGTTGTTGGTACATTTATTGCATGGTTTACAATCGTTTCAACAACCTGTGGGTGATGAATGAAATATAATATATGGAGACATTGATGATAACTACGATATTGTCATGTCCATTATATAATGCAAAATTCAACGATGTTTTTACAAGGCCACCAAATTTCTTCAGGAGAGGCAGCAGGAGAAATCTGCTAAAAATGATAGACAAAGTGATTGTTTACGACTTTTTCTATTACTTATGAGATATTGGTTTCAAATTTTGGTACAAGGCCAGCAGGTTCAGAGGCGGGGAATTACATGAACTCCAGGGGTCAACTGGTACTTATTTCATGGACCCCGAAAAAATGAAAGGCAAAGTCGA
>NW_026335714.1:0-305 GCF_001194135.2 Octopus bimaculoides | reverse complement strand
TAGGGCAGGACGCATCGTTAAAATGGCTCTTCCCACGAACACAAATTAATATGTGTAATTACTTACATACATATGTATATATAGATATGCATATATGGATACAGGACGTCGCAAAACGTAAGCAACATGAAATACGAAAACAAAACAAGTAACATAAAGAACGGCCCTTCATCAGTTGTCGGCTGTTTACCTACTTCACATTTTGTGCAATTCACAACAATATGAGGCTTCAGAAAACAGTGGCTCCCGTAATCCATGTTGTTTTCATATTTCGTGTTGTTTATGTTTTGTGACGTCTTGTACCA
>NW_026335713.1:0-744 GCF_001194135.2 Octopus bimaculoides | reverse complement strand
ATATATATATATATATCGTACCAAGCATTGTGTCAAGACAGAATGCCACTTAGCTTCAATCAAGCCTCCCATATTAACTTGTTTTCACCAAGACTCGTTAAACAAATACTTCGGGAACATCCAACCATCTTTTTGTTTCCAATTAAATTAAAATCTATAATGATTTGCTGACATATAGAATATTTGTGGTGTTCATGTTTGGCTTGTCGTCTATTTCAGATTATCGTTCTTAGAATGATAACAGTTATATTATTTAAAAGTAGTTAAATGAATATATATACATACGCACGCGCGTGCAAATATGAGTGTGTGTGCGCTTATATACTCATGTATATATATATATAGACACATCCAAACATATATATGTAAATATGTTTATATATGTGTGTATCTATCTATCAATCAATCAATGTCTGTGAATATAAAATATAATATATATTCATTTAGATCATCACACACACACACACACACACACACACACATAGATGTACGTATATATATATATGTATATATATATATATATTTGTATATATATATATATACATACTTGTAAATATACATATATATGTATACGCATATACGTTTATGTAATATCTGCGTATATACATTTTAATTATCTATGTTTGTATACATATATTCATACATACATACATGCATACACACATACATACATACACACACATTGAATAGTTAGCTCTGGAAGGAAACATAAACCTCAACACTTAGGTGTGTATATATATATAT
>NW_026335712.1:0-294 GCF_001194135.2 Octopus bimaculoides | reverse complement strand
ACACACACACACACAAATACACAAAACACATAAACACATAAACAGGGGAACACACTCATATGCGCATAGCTAAACTGCTCCACAAATTGACATATGTTTTACCATTCCTCAGAGTTCCAATGTCAGAGTCTTAGACATTTTTCATTCCACATGGAACTTGGGAACATTACAACAACAAAACATTGATAAATAATCTATGAAATCATTACCATATGCAAAACCGCAACAACAACCACAACTGCTGTGTTGTCATTACTATTATTATTATTATTATTATTATTATTATTATTATTA
>NW_026335711.1:0-385 GCF_001194135.2 Octopus bimaculoides | reverse complement strand
GTTATTTATGACATCGTTCGTGCGTTTGTACTGGTTTTAGCTTTAGGTTTCGGGTTTTAGAGGCTCTAATAAGTGCTGCCCAAGAACAAGCACTAATAACAAACTACATAAAATACAGAATAGACAACACGTCAACACATCAGAAAGTGATAAGTCCAGAATCTGTGGAGAGAATGGTGAAACCGTATGGCATATTACCAGCCAATGTACGCCACTAGCCCAGGAGGAGCATAAGAGACGCCACGACAATATAGGCAGGCTTGTCCATTGGACACTTTGCAACAAGTATGGACTTGACAGAGCAAAAAAATTGGTACGACCATAAACCCAAAGGTAAAGATCCTATGGGATTTTATGATTCAGTGCCACCATGAGATAGAGAATA
>NW_026335710.1:0-609 GCF_001194135.2 Octopus bimaculoides | reverse complement strand
ACTACTATTACTACTATTACTATTAAGGTGGCGAGCTGGCAGAACCGTTAGCACGCTGGACGAAGTGCTTAGCGGTATTTCGTCGCCGCTACATTCTGAGTTCAAATTCCGCCGAGGTCGACTTTGCCTTTCATCCTTTCGGGGTCGAAAAATTAAGTACCAGTGAAACACTGGGGGCTGATGTAATCGACTAGTTCCCTCCTCCAAATCTCTGTTCGAATTAAACTCCGAACAGTGGTGGTGGTGGTGGTGGTGGTGGTGGGAGGCTAAAACTGCAAGAATCAGCTGACAAATACGACATAAAAGGTTCTTTATAATTTGAAACACTTGAACGTTAGGAAAGAAAACTTTGAGAATCTTGCAAGAAACAGTTCAGACTGAAGGCGAGAGTGCTTTGTCTAACTTCAAACTTTCGAAACTCAGAGGAAATTTCATCAAGAGCACTAACGTGAAAATAGGCAAATAAGCTAACAAAACAACAGCCTTCTCGCAAACCATCATTGTCCACATTGTGATTTCTCAGCTAGATCACGTGATGATTTAATAGGTCGTGCTCATATCCGTATTGTTTTTGGTAACCTGGGGACTCACATGAAGAGTCACAAGGTG
>NW_026335709.1:0-339 GCF_001194135.2 Octopus bimaculoides | reverse complement strand
TATATGTAGAATAGCTTCCATAGAAATTAAGTGAAATTAAATCATTACTTTTCATTCTAAGTATTAGTGCAAATGCATCTCTAACATGTCAATAAATTTTAAAACAGTGCAAGAAGTAATAACAATAGATTGCTATTGCTAATATGCTTCATATTGTAAGGAAATTTCAGCTTTTTAAAGCAATCTATCATTTCTGAAATATCTGTTCAGATGTCTTTTAATATAAACATATTGTTTTATTCAACATTAAGAATAAAGTGTTTCTTATGCATTCTAAGTTTCTTCTTTTTCTCTCTGTCTGTCTGTCTGTCTGTCTCTCTCTCTCTCTCACACACACAC
>NW_026335708.1:0-218 GCF_001194135.2 Octopus bimaculoides | reverse complement strand
ATACATACATACATACATACATACATACATACATGCGTACGTACATACAGACATTTTTGTCTTTTGTGCTCGTTCAAATTGTCTGCATCATGAAATAACACCGAGGAACAGATGCTATCAGGTGGATGGGTTTCAAGATGCACAAGAAAGGCACTAATGCTTTAGCATCTTCATCATCATCATCATCATTTCTTCTTCTTCATTACCATCGACGTTCG
>NW_026335707.1:0-213 GCF_001194135.2 Octopus bimaculoides | reverse complement strand
GATTAATTCAAAACAATATGAATAAATAAGCATTACATTTGACAGAGTAGGTTAAATTACATGAATCCCAAAAGACTTGTTGAAAGTTTTACTAAAATTTGATATCTTAATCTATTTTAGGAATTCTTCTCATACATTAATGAAATATTGAGACTAAAGACGACATCTGTCCTGAGATTTTGGAAGTTTACTTAGTGGATAAATGGAATGTAC
>NW_026335706.1:0-368 GCF_001194135.2 Octopus bimaculoides | reverse complement strand
AGAATATACCTTTATGAAATATTTGACATGCCTGTTTCTGTTCATACATTCAATTAAAAGCATATTAACTCATACATTCCTTCATGTATACACACATTAACACACCCCTAACTTAAAAACAAATATTACAGAGCAACTCAATCAATGCAAAATTACTAAGTCTACTAACAGGAATATAGGCACAATCATCTTGGTTTATATTGTGTTTCTGTCAGATAATTTTTCTCTCTTCTGAGAATATACTGTCTACTGACAGAATATCAGTCCAAGTAACATTGGTTAGCCATTTGAGCAGGAAATTATCAGCTCATACATACATATACATATACATACACATACATACATATACATATACATACACATACATA
>NW_026335705.1:0-217 GCF_001194135.2 Octopus bimaculoides | reverse complement strand
GATATATGTATGTATACATGCATGTATGTACGTGTGTATGCATATGTGCATGTATGCACGTAAGTATATGTGTATATGTGCATGTATATATATAGGCATGCATGTATGTATGTACGTATGTATGCATCTATGTATGTACATGTGTATACATCTGTCTGTCTGGCTGGCTGTATATATGTATGTATGTATGTATATGTACATGCATGTATGTTTGTAT
>NW_026335704.1:690-863 GCF_001194135.2 Octopus bimaculoides | reverse complement strand
GTCCGTTCGGCCTCCCTCTACATCGTCCGAGCGGAATGTTCGTGCGTCCATTCGGCCTACCTCCGCACAGTTCGAGCGTTATTCGAACGTACGTGCGTCCGTTCGGCCTCCCTCTGCAATGTTCGAGCAGAATTCGGAAGTACGTACGTCCGTTATGCCTCCCTCTACACCGT
>NW_026335704.1:565-680 GCF_001194135.2 Octopus bimaculoides | reverse complement strand
CCGTTCGAGCGGAATTCGAACGTATGTGCCTCCGTTAAGCCTCCCTCTTAACCGTTCGAGCGGAATTCGAACGTAAGGTGACCATTCGGCTTCCCTCTGCACCGTTCTTCGGAAT
>NW_026335704.1:453-555 GCF_001194135.2 Octopus bimaculoides | reverse complement strand
ACGTAAGGTGACCATTCGGCTTCCCTCTGCACCGTTCTTCGGAATTCGAATATACGTGCGTCCGTTTACTATCCCTCTGCACCGTTCGAGCGGAATTCGAAC
>NW_026335704.1:0-147 GCF_001194135.2 Octopus bimaculoides | reverse complement strand
ACGTACGTGCGTGCGATCGGCTTCCCTCTGCACCGTTCGCCGAAATTCGAATGTACGTGCGTCCGTTCACCATCCCTCTGCATCGTTCGACCGGAATTCGAATGTACGTGCATCCGTTCGGCCTCCCTCTGCACCGTTCGAGCGGAA
>NW_026335703.1:0-679 GCF_001194135.2 Octopus bimaculoides | reverse complement strand
ACACACTGACAAATCGTCTCACGCCCGCCCGCGCACGCGCATGCACACACGAATAGCAGCACAAGCATGACCTTCTAACAGGCGCACGCGTGCACTTGCATTCAGATGCATGTGACAGAGTGCACATGTACCCTACGCTTGTTTGTTGGGTCGTGTGCACGTTTGATTATCAAGCGGAAATTACCTGTTTTTCTGTTTATGTGCACTGCACACGAACGGTGCACAAACGCGGTGCTGCCGCGTGCACATTTTGCACAATCCTAGGTTAGCACACGTTACTCTTTGTTCCAATTTTTACAATGTGTGTGTGTGTGTGCTTGAGAACTAATGTTGCCGTTGTACCTTGACGAAAGAGGCGTTCTAAATGTGGCTATCCTGTTGTTAGTATCTTTACTACGACTATACTGTCCGATGTGTTACAAAAAAATAAAACAAAAAAAAAACAAAAACATGTAGTGTTGATTTAAGAGCGATTTTGCTGTTATGTCTAGCATGTCCTATTGATCAGTGCGTATCATATGCCTTCTATCAATAATTGTTATTATTCTGCTTGTGTGCGTTCGATTGTTACGCTCTCGTCTATTAACAAAATCGAAGTCGTTAACATAATCAAACAATTTCATAAAAATCGATAAATTTATGCATTTGAATTTACAGAAATACACAACATTATATATAT
>NW_026335701.1:0-472 GCF_001194135.2 Octopus bimaculoides | reverse complement strand
AATAATAATAATAATAATAATAATCCTTTCTACTATAGGCACAAGGCATGCAAATTGGGGAAGGGGTGGCTAGTCGATAACATCGACTCCGAAAGGATGAAAGGCAAAGTCGACCTCGACGGAATTTGAAATGAGAATCTAAGAACCGATGAAATGCCGCTAAGCATTTTGCCTGCCGCGCTAACGACTCTGCCATCTTATATAACAAGGTATATAAATATTAATCAAAAAATCTACCTGCATTCATTGTGGAAATACTGCTGTCACGATAACGCAACATCGCTACATAACCGCTTCACTTCTTCCAAGGTTATTGAGTTCAGAATCTTCCATGAGGATGGAGCTCTTTGGTCAAAAGAGGTGAGCAAATGTCTACCGTCTGTGAATTATTGACAAGTAAACACATCGTCAATAGTTTTTAGAAAAAGATTTTTTTTATTAATATCCTATTTTTTTACATTTTTTTTTTTTT
>NW_026335700.1:0-361 GCF_001194135.2 Octopus bimaculoides | reverse complement strand
TATATATATATATATATATACGACGGGCTTCTTTCAGTTTCCGTCTTCGAAAGGCCCAAGGCTATAGTAGGTGATATAAATATAGAGAAAGAGGGAGAGGGAGAGACAGAGAGAAGGATACATATGCATACATTACACTTATATATATGTTTTATATATATAAGTATATGTATATGAATGTATGTATATAGAATGTATATATAGGCATACATAAATATGAGTCCGTGTGTGCTTCCATACAATGATATCTATATTTACGTAAGTTATATGTGCATACACAGATGTAGAATATATTTTATACACATCAACATTGTATACAACAAATAAATATATTATATATATATATGTACGTATGTATATA
>NW_026335699.1:0-584 GCF_001194135.2 Octopus bimaculoides | reverse complement strand
GCTAAATATTTTCAGAACCAACTCTTTATTTTTTCTTTCTCTTTCACTTTCTTTTCTATCTTTCTCTTTTCTCTGACTTTGTTTCTCTCTCTCTCTCAACCTCTCTCTCTTTAAAAATGTGTGTGCGTGCGTTCGTGTGAATGTGCCTGACAACCGGTTTAGGTTTGTTTACGTTCCTGTAATTTTGTTTGTCAAAAGTAAGTACTGGGGTCGATTTGTTCGACTTAATTCTTCAAAGCGGTGTCTCAGCTCAACCGCAGTCCGATTGGTAACACAAACGAATGCTATTCGAATAGCAATTGTAAACGAACGATAGTAACTGAACAATTCCGATGAAATTTTTTCAAACAACGAATTGCTTTGTGATATAAGTAAAGCAATCACAATGTTGTCTAAAAGACATTTGTCAAAACTGAGCGGGGCGATTTCATGCGCGTCTTTAGATAGGCAGCTGTTGAGAAGATATGTCTCGCACCTCATCTCTCTCTCTCACACACGCTGTGTGCGTGGTGTGTGCATGTATGTATATATATAAGCGTCTCTTTCTTTCTCACTCTCTTCCTCTCCTTTTATATATATATATA
>NW_026335698.1:0-264 GCF_001194135.2 Octopus bimaculoides | reverse complement strand
CTATCTATCTATCTATCTATCTATCTATCTATTTATCTATCTATTTGTCTTTCCACCCGTCTCTCTGTCTGTCTGTCTGTCTTACCTATTTATCTATCTACCTAACCTCTCCGTCTATCAATCCCAGTTCCTTTTCCATTCACTCAACTTGTCAGCTGACAACCATATTTTACGATCGCCCTTGTTAATACTCATTCGCGGTGTTACAGTTGCTGTTGCTGTTGCTGATGCTAACGTCGAGATGCAGATGTCGCCAGGGTTGCT
>NW_026335697.1:0-456 GCF_001194135.2 Octopus bimaculoides | reverse complement strand
ATACATCCATATCTGAGACAACTTTCCCTGCCAGTAGGTTGAAATCTAGCACAGTGGGGATAATTCCCTCAAAGCGTCAGTATGTATGTATGTATGCATGCATGCACACATCCGTCCATCTCCAAATCACTCCCTGCCAGTAGGCCGAGATTTAAGCACAGCAGAGAAAACTCCCTCAAAGTGCCAGGTGTTAAAACACAGGGAAAATCTTTCAGTTAACCTCCAATTTGGTTCAGGTATGTGATGTTGATTAGCCACAAAAATGATGAAATAGTGATATCCATCACTATGGCATTTGGGGTGAGTTGTCTTGCCTGTCTATGACCCCATGCTTTGAGGGAGTCTTACTCACCATGCCAAATCACAGCCCACTATACAGCCATGCCTGCGCCTATATCAACACTTCTAGGATTTCTACATTTTCAGCTTTATTGACATTAACCCTTTTGATACCAA
>NW_026335696.1:0-289 GCF_001194135.2 Octopus bimaculoides | reverse complement strand
ATTATTATCATTATCATTATCATTATCATTATCATTATCATTATTATTATAAGGTGGCAAGCGGATAGAATCGTTAGCACACTGGACGAAATGTTTTGCAGTATTTCACCCATCGCTATGCTTTGAGTTCAAATTCTGCCAAGGTCAACTTTGCCTTTCATTCTTTCAGAGTCAATAAATTAAGTACCAGTGAAACACTGGGTCAATGTAATTGACTAGTCACCTCTCCCCAAATTTCAAGCCTTGTACTTTTAGTAGAAAGGATTATTATTATTATTATTATTATTAT
>NW_026335695.1:8024-8322 GCF_001194135.2 Octopus bimaculoides | reverse complement strand
ATTTTCATAACGAATCCTTGTCTACAGAGTTCTGTTATTTATTCTCTTCTCCATAATTGTGAGAATTGTAAAGCTAATATTTAACATTTCACTTGCAATGTTTTTATTTTCATTGTCTTTGGTGCACGTCATTGAAGCGATTGAGAAAAAAGATTGTCGAAAATCGATAGTTATTATCACCGACAGTGTCGTGTGTCGGTGGCCCAACCATTCTAAGTACATCAACCCCGTACACCCTGACATAATCAGGTAGAGTGGGTATATAATTCACAATGCATTCATGTCGTTAATGATTGTT
>NW_026335695.1:7441-7887 GCF_001194135.2 Octopus bimaculoides | reverse complement strand
TCGTCTCTACTTTGCTTTCATCATATTGCTGAGTTTTGTTTATGTGAGTTCAAATATTGAAGGATACATTGAAGGATGCTATCGTAAACTGCACTTCAATGAAAACGATGCTGTCACCCAGTTGCAGTTCTGTGTACAGCAGTTACAAATGAACGGCTCATCCTTTAAGTGGAAACCAAAGAATATTGTTTATAGATCCCCGAAGAAATCTCAAGGAGCAAATAATTTGATTGTACCACGAACGAGGAAGGAATATAGGTTGCTCAGTGAAAAAGAAAGATACGATTTCCTTCGTAGCATCTATCTTTTAAAGCGAGATACGGTAAGAATGATTTATTATTTCTATATAAACAGATGCGGAGAGCTGGCTGAATCGTTAGCACGCCAGGCAAAATGCTTAGCGGTATTTCGTCCGCCATTATGTTCTGAGTTCAAATTCCACCGAG
>NW_026335695.1:4364-4663 GCF_001194135.2 Octopus bimaculoides | reverse complement strand
TATTATTATTATTATTATTATTATTATTATTATTATTATTAGCATCTTTCGATTCTGTTTCCATTTCTTGCCGAGTGTCTTTCTGACATCAAGAGCAGGGAAACGTACTGTATACATTGGTAGGCCATTGAAACAAACACATCAAGCTGTTCATTTACAGAATCATGTGTTAGAGAAAAGGGGGAAGACAGAGAGAAAGAGGATAAAATAAGAAATAGAAAAGTAAACAAATAAAATAAAGGGGGCAAAAGGAAAGAAAATTTACAGCGACAATGCTCTTCTCAATACGTGTGACGTAC
>NW_026335695.1:4085-4354 GCF_001194135.2 Octopus bimaculoides | reverse complement strand
GGAAAGAAAATTTACAGCGACAATGCTCTTCTCAATACGTGTGACGTACCGGTTAAGACAATTTTTTGCACTTCTTGTATGGATGGTAAGCCAAGGATCATTCTTAGATAATCTTCAGTTCCGTTTTTTGAACATTTCAAGGGCTCTTACAATCACTGGTATTGTAACCGTCTTGGGATGCCACGTCTTTTCGATTTCAATGAGCAAATCTTTATATTATCTGAGCTTATCAAATTCTTTTGCCGAGATATTATGGTCACAGGATATGC
>NW_026335695.1:0-278 GCF_001194135.2 Octopus bimaculoides | reverse complement strand
CCACACCAGTGCCGACAACACCAACAACAACAACATCAACGACGACAACCACAACAACACTACCAACAACAACAACCACAACACCAACTCCAACGACTACAACGTCGACAACAACAGCGAGAATTACAACGTACCCTCAAAGTAAGTTATAGTGGACCTTTTTATCATATTATATGTTCATATTAAACTGTTGAGGGTCAATGAGTGGGGATCGTATTACACTGTGTTTGTGTAAGAGAAGGCCTAGTATGTCTGGTGATCGTAATAGTTTAATGGAG
>NW_026335694.1:0-231 GCF_001194135.2 Octopus bimaculoides | reverse complement strand
GTATGTATGCATGTATGCATGTATGTATGTATGTATGTATGTATGTATACGTACGTAAAGAGTGACAGTACATACACGCACACGCATGATTATGCTCGTAGACACACATATTTATACATATTTATAAACGATGATGTTATTTGATATATTTGTATTTTATATTAAATTGCATCGTACGATATTTTATTTTAATCTTAAAATAATCATTATGCACACATAGATATTTATATA
>NW_026335693.1:0-404 GCF_001194135.2 Octopus bimaculoides | reverse complement strand
CCTGCAGCTGTCTTACCAGAAATATAGCATCAGTGGTGCTTTTCCTGGCACGAACCCAAAGTGCATCTCATCTTAGCTGACTCGCTTTCATTACCTGATCCAACAACTTGATACCTCTGTAATTATTTGTATCTAAGGCGTCACTTTTACCTTTGTAACAGTTGACTATGGTGCTGCTACACCAGTCATTGGGTATGACTCATTTGTGTATCACCTGCTTAACAATATGGGTGACTAGGCTATAACTGACACTGCCAGATATTTTGAGCATCTCTGCAGTGATTCCTGATGGGCCTGGGGCTTTCCCTGTCTTCATACTCATAATTGCTTTATCTACCAAGGTACTGTCAATTAGGTCGACATTCGGCAAACTCTCTTTCTCCCATTCATTCTCTTTATTGAGC
>NW_026335692.1:0-226 GCF_001194135.2 Octopus bimaculoides | reverse complement strand
GTATGTATGTATGTATGTATGTATGTATGTATGTATATATGTATGTCTGTGTGTATGTATGTATTAATGGTTGTACGTATATCTATCTATCTATCTATCCATAGATAGATAGATAGATATGCGCTTGTGTATGTGCATGTATTATTGTGTTTGGGGAGAGTCAATCTCTTTTAGCACCTTATTATTTAACACACTCACCAGTTCGATTTCCACTCATTTACTTATT
>NW_026335691.1:0-292 GCF_001194135.2 Octopus bimaculoides | reverse complement strand
AACAATGAATTATTGCGTTAGAACTGTTTAACCCATTTTGACTTTAACTAAATAGTATTTAAGTGTTGTTATCTTCCATGTCAACATTCGAGGTGTGAAACATAATGAAAGCATTTCCATTTAGAAGTAATTTATACAACGTGTTCTCCTTGTTTTAAAAGGCTAGATTTGATTTTATGATCTAGGCCGTTGAGTTACCGTGCCGTTTGTGTATTATTTATACATATCTGTTGCTGCGGTTATAGTTCATATACATGTTATAGCCGACTCCAGCAAGTATAAGTTCTGCTTA
>NW_026335690.1:0-351 GCF_001194135.2 Octopus bimaculoides | reverse complement strand
TATGTATGCATGTATGTATGTATGTATGTATGCATGTATGTATGTAAGATAGAATGTATGTGTATGTGTTTATGTATATGTTTATGTATGTGTGTATGTATATCGATGAATGCATTCATATATCTATCTCTATATAAATGAGTGTTTATGTGTATATATCTGTGTATGCTTGTATGTTTGTATGTATGTATGTATGTATGCATGCATGTATGCAAGCATGTATATGAATGCTTGCATATATTTTATATATCTCTATTTAAATGAGTGTGTGTATGCATATGTGCATACCTGTGTGTATCTATATATATATATGCAATCATAAATGCATAATTACACGCACGTGCGTATGTA
>NW_026335689.1:0-383 GCF_001194135.2 Octopus bimaculoides | reverse complement strand
TCCGGCTACTATTTCTTTTCGTTCTTGGAATCACCAAGCTCGCACGTACTACTTTGCCCCTCCTTATGTGCTTCACAGCATTCAAGAGATACACACTTCACGTCTGGCATTACAGCCTTTTTGTTTGTTTATTTCACCGTTTCGTTTTCCTGTCTTGTTTTCCGTCCGCCACTACCCTCCACGAAAACAATTTAATTTGTGTTCGTGGGAAGAACCATTTTAACGATGCGTACTGCCTTAATTCTTCGAAACGCCGGAGTTTTAATGGTGGCAGCTGATGAAGGGGATGTTTCTATGTGGCCTGTTTGTTTGTTGCACCTAGTTTACCATTTAGTTCTTGTTCTTTTGCCACGTCATGTACCCAGTTATGTATCTATATGTAC
>NW_026335688.1:1454-2393 GCF_001194135.2 Octopus bimaculoides | reverse complement strand
ATATACATGTATACAGGACGTCACCAACAGTGCAAATAACATGAAATACATACATAGGGACTCTCGAACATATATCAAAATACATTCCGATGCAAATATTGATTTCAGATTTTGGCACAAGACCAGCAATTTCGGGGAGGGTGATAAATCGATTACATCACCCCAACTACTTAACTGGTACTTATTTTATCGCTTCCAAAAAGTGAAAGGTAATGTCGACCTTGGCGAAATTTGAACCGAGAACATACTGAAGAACGAAATGCCGCTAAGCGTTTTGCTCGACGTGCTAACGGTTCTGCCAGCTCGTCGCCTAAAATTCCGATGAAAATGTTAGCTAATGTCAGTGATTCGACATTTTTTAACCATCGTTTTGGATATCAAGTAAAAAGAAGAAATCCTAGTTCACTTTGTGTGTAAAGTAGTAAAAAATTACTGCTGCACTTCGTATAGATAATTAAAAAATCATTATCTGTTAAAGTGAAATCTTTTTTTTAAATATAGAAAATTATTTCGTATCAGAAGCATAATTATTTTGGTATAAGAAAGTTATTAGCATCGCATAATAAACTTGTGTACATTATTTTAAACAAGTTCTTCCACAATAGAACGTCTAAGACATTTGCTGTGCGATATTGTCTTCGTAGAAAACAAATATGAATTTGTCAGGGGGCAGTTTGGCTTAATGGTAAAGCTCTCAGCCAGAGTCTTGGATGTGGGTTCGAGTCCAACTTTTCCCACCTTGTAGGGGTAATTCACCCATTATTTCTGCCGTTCTAACAGCAATACTGCGTTCGGAAAAATATATTCTTGTTTATATCGTACGATACATATTTCGACGCCTGTAATAAAAACAAATATAAGTTTGTTTATATTTATACATACGTTTATACACTTATGTAAAAACACACTGAGACGAGCTTCAAGCAACGTCAACGAACT
>NW_026335688.1:0-1004 GCF_001194135.2 Octopus bimaculoides | reverse complement strand
AGAACGCGTTCTTTCCACACAGATCAAATGTCTCGAGGTCACTCTGGCAGTTTTGGAACTTTGACTGAAAGCGAAGAGAAAGCAGGTATTGAAAATGCCCATGTTTTTTTCTACTTGGCTTTCTATTGTCATATATCTGAAAAGAAGTAGAATTTATTCAAATTTCAAAAACGATAAAAAGAACTTGTTGAGGAATAATCAGTTGGCACTCCGTCAGTTACGACGACAAGGGTTCCAGTCGATCCGATCAACGGAACAGCCTGCTCATGAAATTAACGTGCAAGTGGGTGAGCACTCCACGGACACGTGTACCTTTAATGTACTTCTCAGGGAGATTCAGCGTGACACACAATGTAACAAGGTTGGCCCTTTGAATTACAGGTACTACTCATATTTGCGAGCTGAGTTGACTGGAGTAAAGTGAAATAAAATGTCTTGCTCAAGCATGCAACGCGTCACCAGGTTGAAAACCCTGACCACTAAGCTAGTATGAAAGGAACTATAAAAAACAATAAAACGCTACGATAAAATTATCTTTTGTGTTAATTCTTATAACAGTGGAAAGAAACAAACGGATTTGCTCGATGCTGGTTACGGCAAAAATATTCAGAAACTTCGATGGACGTGAAATAATTCGCTTTTAACGGTGGGACACAGATGAAACTACAAATAATAGAGTCTAAATATGGAGTTAAAAAATACTTTGTGTCGAAGTCGAAGGCTGCCCGTAGAAGTCGAGCTCATATCTTCTGTAAACATAGCAGACGTTCTACCATTGGATCAAAACAACCGTTCGAATTTCTTGTGATCGATTTCCACCTTTAACAACGAATTATTTCACGTATCAACATATAATTCTCGCTGCTAAGAATAAAATTTCTAAAGTAAGAACGCTGAGGACGACAAATTTGATTTGGTCCAATGGTAGATTGTTCTGTCATGTCTACAGGAGATCTAAGTTCAAGTCCCGCATGCGGCTTTCTATCCAAAATCTTTTTTTTTTT
>NW_026335687.1:0-498 GCF_001194135.2 Octopus bimaculoides | reverse complement strand
TATATATATATATATATATGTATATATATTTGTGTGTGTGTGTGTGTGTAAATACATGCGTACGTGTATTGACGTTTGCAGGTTCTAGAATGGCAACAATTAAAACTTTTCATCCATCCAAAGAAAAGAGATGCGTTCGTTCACTCACACTCACACCAACGCCCTTTCACTCACGACACCCACCTTCCACTCACCCACCTACACTCATGCACTCATTTTTAGCCATTAGCCATATATGACAAGTTTTTACCTGAACCTTGCTCTGCCCCACACCCCAATACCCCAATCGAGCCTGTTCACTGAATAAGTACGGGTACATTTCAGAAATACGACGTTTCGTGGGTGGGAGTAAAGGTGTGGAAGGTGTGTGTACACGTGTTTTGTTCGTGTATACAATTGCACGTGAAGGCGTTTATTGAAAGCCCTGTTTCAGATGATACATATTCATCACGCGCATTCGAACACACACACACACTAACACGAATATATACATGTATG
>NW_026335686.1:0-202 GCF_001194135.2 Octopus bimaculoides | reverse complement strand
ATGATAACAGTGATGACAATGATGATGACAATAATGATGATAATGATGACGATGATGACAACAACAACAATGATGATGATGAGGAGGAGGAGGAGGATGACGACAACGATGACGACGACAAGGACAATGATGGTCATGATGATGATGACAACAACAACATCGAGGATGATGACAATGGCAATGATAACGATGATGACAATGA
>NW_026335685.1:0-273 GCF_001194135.2 Octopus bimaculoides | reverse complement strand
CTTGCATACCAATCTTCCCACTCCATGCTACTGATGTTATGCAAGAGACAGGGAAAATCCAATACAGTTTGGCACAAAGAAGCAAGTGGCCAGAACAGATACGACATGGCAATTGGTCTAACAATAACAGTTACCTAAAAGATGAAAGTCAAAGTTGACCTCAGTATGATTTAGACTCAGAGGCAGAGAAAGTCAG
Source organism: Octopus bimaculoides (assembly GCF_001194135.2). Classification (NCBI taxonomy): domain Eukaryota; kingdom Metazoa; phylum Mollusca; class Cephalopoda; order Octopoda; family Octopodidae; genus Octopus; species Octopus bimaculoides. The sequence goes on along the minus strand of NW_026335685.1, from coordinate 77 downwards.
AAAAATACTGTAAAATTCTATCTTAAGCTCTGATGTCTCTTGTTAACATTAATGATAATTCTTGTTAAGAAAGGTAA
>NW_026335684.1:0-281 GCF_001194135.2 Octopus bimaculoides | reverse complement strand
TACATACATACATACATACATACATACATACATACATACAAACATGTATAAACGTAAGCGCCTGTTTAAGAATCTAACTACAAACCTGCAATCTTCTCTTGAACAAATTTTACTGTATCCATGATGCTTAGTTTTCTTTCCAGTTCCTCCCAAATTTGTTGCTGTTGTTGTTGTTGTTGCTGAACCCTAACTTTTTTCTCTCCAATTTCTTGTTTAGGTTTCACACTGCCTTGAGGTGCACCGTCTTTCGTTGGATCAAAGAAAATCTATAATGCACATAT
>NW_026335683.1:0-295 GCF_001194135.2 Octopus bimaculoides | reverse complement strand
ACCAAGCCACCACTCTACAATAGTACAAACACGAACATTAAATTCCATTAAAGATAGTTTGCTTTAGTTCTTTTTTGTTTTGTTTTGTTTTTTGGTTTCATAGAATTTCTTACTTGAGATTTTTTAAAATTCCCATAGAAGATTCTAGAGGTGGTAGTGGTGCTGGTGTGGGTTTGGGGGTTGGTGCGATGGAAGTTATGTGTATAAATACATTGTGTGTGTATATACATGTGTATATATGTATATATATATATAGTTTCAAAAAAAGGAAAAAGACAAAAAACACAATAACAAA
>NW_026335682.1:0-366 GCF_001194135.2 Octopus bimaculoides | reverse complement strand
TTCTCCTCCTTATATTACTATCTATCTCCCTTTCACCTTTCTCTTTATCTGTTTCTGAAAGAGAATTAAATTCCTCCTCTTTCTCTATTTTTTGCTTCCTGTCTTTGTTTTCTTATCACTCTATTTCATATTTCTCTCTTATTCTATTTCTTTCTCTTTTTAAAAAAAATAGCCTCTCTTTTCCCATCTCTGTTCATCTCGAGCTATCTTGTTTTTATTTCTTCTTTCTCTCTCTTCTATTTTATGTACCTTCATATTTCGATTTGTCTTTATTTCTCGTTTTCCATTTTCTCTCTTTTCCTTTTTAGAGTTTTTGATTAATTTTCTCTTTTTCTCCTATGTAGTATCTGTTAATTATCTAGTTTT
>NW_026335681.1:0-274 GCF_001194135.2 Octopus bimaculoides | reverse complement strand
CCTGAAGATATAGAGTCAAAATTAAAAGAAGAGTGCCATTTGTTACCTCAGTGAACTGAGGTAACACCTCTTATTTTTCGACCACCTTCCGGAGCATTCGAGCGGTTCCAAGCAGTGCTGTTTTCTGCAAGTGTTCTACCCTTATTGCAGCCCCTATTTGTTCCACGTACTTCTAGAGATTTTTGCTCACTGTTCCCAGGGCTCCGATAATTATTAGTACTACCGCTACCTTTTTTCATCGACCACAACTGCTTAACTTCCCAAGCTAACCTGT
>NW_026335680.1:0-833 GCF_001194135.2 Octopus bimaculoides | reverse complement strand
TTGTTTCAGTTCTGGCAACCATTCAGCATCCTTCTTGTGCTCCTTGTCTTAGTTCCAGATGTCACCCCAAAACCTTTGACTTTCAATGTTATCTGGTAACAACTTTTCAACTGTACACTCTCCATTTATTTATTTATTTTATAGAATCTCTTCTGAGATCTTACCATGTGTTTCTGTTTACACCAATCCCGCAATGTGAATAGGCATTATAAAATTGATATCGCTTCTCTTTATTAAGGTTCGAATGCTGCAGAAATGGTGCTGGGAGCAATACTTTACGTAAATGTAAACGTAATCAGGCTGTACCTAATTATGTTTACAGTACATATTAATTAACTAGAGCACCACCATATCGATTCTGAGATTACAATTAAAACCAATATTACGATCACATGTTTAACAAATTTATAATCTTTTGTAACCTCGCTCTGAATAGAGAAACCAGGTGAAACTTCAGTTTCAACAGCCAGGAAGAAAATTCGAATCCAATAACGATTCATTGAATAATAATTTTTCGTCAAAGCTATCGTCAGGATTCCGATAGTTAATGATGAAGATGCTTTTAACGAAATCCAGAACTAATACATTAAAAAGATTCAATCTTCTCTGTATGTCGAGAATCATAGTTTGAACTATTGAATGCGTATTTTATTTTCACATCGAGTTTCAAAGAAATAAAATATTCACTAAATGTATATGGAGATTATTTAAAATTGTAATCCTATTTACGTAATGTCACTAGTCTGGTTTATATATATACATACACATATACAGACATCATATATATCATCATCATCTTTCAACATAAGTCTTTTATACTGACGTAAGTTATA
>NW_026335679.1:0-288 GCF_001194135.2 Octopus bimaculoides | reverse complement strand
TCAGTTGCTGTCTCCGTAAGTAAATTTAGATTTCCATGCTACAACATCCAGGTAAATCGTTAAATAATTTAATTTAAACTTAACTTTAACTCCTGTATATATGAGGATCTGTATGTATCGAAACATTTGTATAGATTAAAAATTTGCCTAACCGTACTTACTCTTCCTTTTGACTCTCTTACTTTTTACTTTTTACTTTTTTATTTTCACACACGAGGAATACCTAAGACTAGAATTAGTAGCATACCATAAGAATACTACCGGCTATTTGGGAATTCTAAGGGTGAA
>NW_026335678.1:265-380 GCF_001194135.2 Octopus bimaculoides | reverse complement strand
CTGTATATGCATGTTTTTGTGTGTGGATACATTAACACGCACGCATATACGTGTGTATATATATATGATTTTTCTTTGGTGTATTTTGTATGCACCTTTGTGTTTTTTTGTTTTC
>NW_026335678.1:127-255 GCF_001194135.2 Octopus bimaculoides | reverse complement strand
GATTTTTCTTTGGTGTATTTTGTATGCACCTTTGTGTTTTTTTGTTTTCTGTTTGGGTGGATGTGTATATATTATATGTATTTTATGTGTGTACTTATGCATGTGTGTATATATATATATATATATAT
>NW_026335678.1:0-117 GCF_001194135.2 Octopus bimaculoides | reverse complement strand
TATATATACATGTGCATCCATGTACATGTATGTGCATGTTTGTTTTATGTATGTGTTTGTAGGTGTGTGTATGTATATGTATGTGTGTATATGCATGTGTAGGTATGTATATATATT
>NW_026335677.1:271-527 GCF_001194135.2 Octopus bimaculoides | reverse complement strand
TGTATGTATGTATGTATGTATGTATGTATGTATGTCAGGTATAATATATGTATGTATATGCGCGTACGTATGTATGTGCATGCGTATGTATCTTTGAAAGGATGGGTATGCGTGTGTGCGTACCTATGTATGTGTATATGTATGTACACATGCGTATACGTATGTATGAATGCATTTATATATGTGTATGGGTATATCTATGCGGGTGTGTATCAATTAATAAATGTTTTTGTGTATGTATGCTCGTATATGCTTC
>NW_026335677.1:0-211 GCF_001194135.2 Octopus bimaculoides | reverse complement strand
GTATGCATGCATGCATGTATGTATGTACGTATGTATGTATGTATGTATATGGGAGGGCAGGAATGCAATCTAGAGTTGTGCGCCAGATCACGACTGATATGCTTCGCTTAATTCAAGGCAGTTCCTATCTCATCGTCACGAAGTTTCCGATTTAACTTCAAGAGACGCCTGCAAAAAGAGAAGAAAGTTACAACGTATCTGCATATTATAT
>NW_026335676.1:0-412 GCF_001194135.2 Octopus bimaculoides | reverse complement strand
ACACACCACACTCCTCTCCACAACATTTCGCTTTCAGGTTTCCTTTCGTTTTCCTATGCCCTACTTTGGGTTTTAATTGTGCTTTTGTTATCTTTATTGCTGTTGTGATTGTTGTTTCCATTCATTTGTGGTTCCAGGTTCGGTCCCACTGTATGGCACCTTGGGGAAGTGTCTTCTACTGTAGTCTCAGGCTGACCAAAGCCTTGTCAGTGGATTAGATAGAAAGAAACCGAAAGAAGTTTGTTTATATTTCACATATACATGTAATACATGCATATATATATATATATATATATAACGTCGACAACTAACGTGGACAATTAATACGCTAGAAATAGATCACATATTGTGTCTATTAAGACCAATCCCCTGAGATTGCAGATAATATTTCTGAATCTCTTTGATTCTTTAG
>NW_026335675.1:2980-3580 GCF_001194135.2 Octopus bimaculoides | reverse complement strand
TATATATATATATATATATATATATATACATTTATGTGTATATATATGTATTTATATACATATGTATATATATATATATGTATATGTATATATATATATATGTATATGTATAAATGTATGTGTGTATATGCATGTATAGATATGTAATGTACGTGCATATATGTACGTATATATCGCGTGTGTGTGTGTGGAGGGGTGGTGGTGGTGGTGGTGTTTCTTCCTGTTTGCCTCTTCTATTCATATTCCTTATGATTGATCAATGCCATAAGCGACAACTCTGGAAAGATTGATGGTCTTTTCCTTCGTTAGCTTGCTTTCGTACACACAGCATCATCATCATCATCATCGATATCGACATCACCACCACCACCACCATCACCACCACCACCACCATCATCATCATCGTCGTCATCATCATCGGTAGTAGCAGCAGTAGCAGCAGCATTGTCATCGTAACATAATCTGTAGTATAATCTTCGATTATCTTCTCCTCCTGCTCCATCATCATCATCATCATCATCATCATCATCATCATCACCATCACCATCACCATCACCATCACCATCACCATCACCATCATCATCTCCTCCTCCTCCTCCT
>NW_026335675.1:0-173 GCF_001194135.2 Octopus bimaculoides | reverse complement strand
TATATATATATATATGTATGAGTGTGTGTGTATGTATATGCACACATATATATGTGTATAAGAATGTATATTCTTTTATGTATGTATAAATCTGAGAAAATTAACACATGATTTAATAAATGTGTGTGCGCGTTTATGTAACACTGTGTGTGCCTATGTGTATTTAAGTGTGT
>NW_026335674.1:0-225 GCF_001194135.2 Octopus bimaculoides | reverse complement strand
AAACATGTGTTGGAAGTAAAAGAATTTGAATAACACCTGTGTTTAACTCCGTTTATTTATTTAGATATATTATACAAAATATTTCACGTAAACCCGGAGTTTTTACCTTTAAAAACAAGAAGTTACACCCTTTTTACTTGAAAATAAAAATTGTCTTATTATTGATGACAATACAAATAACTACCAAACTATTAATAACACCAACGCAACCAATGATCATGCACA
>NW_026335673.1:0-234 GCF_001194135.2 Octopus bimaculoides | reverse complement strand
AATATATATATATATATATATATATAGCGGTGTCTGAGTATTTTTAGATAATTTATAGTTACATAAATATATACTTGTGTCTATACATTAGCATACATGTGACCATACATCTATACATATTATATACATACAAATATCAATTATAATGGTACAGTGTCATCCGTTATTTTGAATCCCTTTAAAGAAATATTGTCATTTGATAGCATGAAACCCTAGTTTCTAGATTGTTGCCAT
>NW_026335672.1:0-543 GCF_001194135.2 Octopus bimaculoides | reverse complement strand
CACAGTCAAATGACTGAAACAAGTAAAAGAATAAAAGAATAAAAGAATGAGTATGTATTCTGTGTGTGAGTGTTCAAAAGAATCTCGTAGAGCTGCACAGAAACCAAAGCTGGCGGCAGACACACTGAAACCATTAAAACTGGCTGCTAAGGTTTTGTAGGGTAGTCACTCTGCAAAGCCCTGCCTGTTGTTGGCAAAGCTGGTGCAGCAAAGAGGTGGGTAGTAATACAGTCTGTCGGCAAAGCTAGTGACGAAGCCAACTGATGCTTTAGGAAGAGAGGGTAGACCCTGTGGCTTTATTGCTGCTGCTGCTAGTGGGATGCAAGCTGAGACTTGATCAGTCCCTGCTGGGTCATCTGGGTGTGGTGAAGATAGGGGTCTGATGTTTGAAAAACTCAGAACCTCTTATGACCCCCAGGAACATACTGATGATGTATCTTAGAACATCTGGGAGAAGTGTCTTGCAAATAAATACACCACACATATACACACACAGAAATAAGTGTGTGTGTGTGTGTGTGTGTATATATGTATATATATATA
>NW_026335671.1:0-381 GCF_001194135.2 Octopus bimaculoides | reverse complement strand
TTCCTCAACCGAGAAAGGATGAAATGCGAAGTCGACCTCGGTTGCATTTTAACTCGGAAGATATGCTGTTGAGCATATTGTCCGGCGCGGTAACGATTCTGCCAGCTCGCCGCCTTAATAAAGTTATAAATAGTGGTTCGAATTTTTGAAGGAAGTTTTTGAGGAAAGGGGGAAGTCGATACCAGTATATGACTGGTACTAACCAGTTGTCCAGCGTGCTAACGATCCGGCTAGCTCGCTGCCTTAATAAGGTTCTAAATAATCTTTTCTACTAATAGGCACAAGGCCTGAAATTTGGGGGGAGTGAGGGGGCCAGTCGATTAGATCGACACCAGTACGCAACTGGTACGTAATTTATCGACCCCGAAAGGATGAAAGGCA
>NW_026335670.1:0-200 GCF_001194135.2 Octopus bimaculoides | reverse complement strand
TATATACATACATACATATATATATATGAGTGTGTGTCAGTGTTTGTGTATGCGTGTTGTGTATGACTATGGGTGGCTTGTGCATTGCTGTGATAGTGTGTATATGTGAATACACATATAGGCATAAATATGCACATACACACACACACATATACAAGATATATATATACAAACATACATACATATATATATATATATAT
>NW_026335669.1:0-211 GCF_001194135.2 Octopus bimaculoides | reverse complement strand
CCACCACTACTACTACGATCACTACAGTTAATCCTCCTCTCCCTCACTCTCTCTTTCTCTCTCGCGCGCGCTCTCTCACTTTCTTCCGCAGAATTATATTCATCTACAAAATGTATATTTTAGTAGGCGTTCCGTTATGCCATATTGTTGTATGTAAGTATAAAACGTAAAGATAAAATGATATTTGTCTATAAACAGATTCCTTTTTTTT
>NW_026335668.1:0-466 GCF_001194135.2 Octopus bimaculoides | reverse complement strand
AGGTTAATTCTTGACCATTGACATACGGTGGACATGGCAATGAACCACAAGCAGCTTGAACGAAAAATAATAAAGCTCCATTTTCGTCTCTGTAACCTGCTGGATCAGCTTCTGGTGCATAGTCCACACAGACATAGTCATATCTGCCCTTATGATTGTAATGCTCGGCCATCAAATATCCTGAATACTCAGTTGTCCAACCAGGGTAACACTGTGTCCTGGCTGGTAACATCATGACAACAGCAGGTTGGCGTGTCAAACAGACAGCACACGGAACGTTGTGATCATGAAGTGTTTTAGCGTTAGCAAAAGAAAAGAGTTTATTAATTGCGTAGATGCCCAGTTGATATTCACTGCCATAAATCCAACACCCGTCTTCACTTCCTGTAGTATAATTGGCCCAAATGGGGTCGTTGGGTAGACATAAGAGATTACTTCCGCCACCTGAATGGTCATACCATTGTCC
>NW_026335667.1:1414-2029 GCF_001194135.2 Octopus bimaculoides | reverse complement strand
TATATATATATATATATATATATATGTATGTCTATGTATGAATATACATGTGTATGTGTATATGTATATATATGTGTATAATGTTTGTTTATGATTTCATAATGTTTGTTACTGATTTTGTAAAATGCACAGCATAGGAGGGTCAGTTGGGCACCTTCTGTAAGAAAAAGAGTACCATGACGCAATTTGCACTGCCAGAAATATGGATACGACATGCTGTATTGATTGGCATTCCCAGCGAAGCGCCAATGCGATCATTTCAGAGTGTTTGGATATCAATCTTCGGACAGTGCAGTGAATTCGGAAAGAGTAGGCTGAGTGTAATAGTGATTACGGAGCTATGGCATCTTGGAAAGCTCCTTCTGGTCGTTCTGAGAAGAAAAGAACACCTGAATTTTGTTAATATTCAGGCCATGGCAGACAGGGATCCCTGCAAGTCAATGAGGTCCATCACCAGGGACGCTGGAGTGCCTGACTTTCAGGCATGTTATGCATGAAACATTCAGTATTCCTTATACAAAGTGAGAAAGGGACAATTTTTTATCCCAAGCCCTCAAGGATAGGAGGAAACATCGCGCTACGAAGCGTTTGAACAAACTCAAACAAATATATACA
>NW_026335667.1:0-772 GCF_001194135.2 Octopus bimaculoides | reverse complement strand
ATATATATACATATATATATATATATACAGATATACATTTATATATATATATATATACACATACATACATGCATACATATGTATATATACATAATGGTTCATCCCATAACTAATGGCGATTTTTATGCTTGCTTTATATTTCAAAATTGAATAAATTATGTTAATTTTTAATCGAAACTCATTGTCGGCAATATATCTGGTAGACATGCAACTACGCTCTTCCAAATTTCACTTATTCATGACAAAAAATAATCCTCCACTACTATTCTCTCCTCGTCTACCGAATTCATATTTTCTCGTCCTAATAATTTTGAATACTATTCAATAAATGGTAATCATATGGAGCAATATCCGGCGTTTATAATGGGTAGGGCATCGTTTCCTATTCAGACTACTCCAGAATTTCGAATGTTATCCTTGTTGTATGCGGTCGAGCATTGTTTTGATGGCAGAATACCTGTCGTCTTGAAACCAAAGATGCTCATTTTCCGATGGCACGCAGGTGTTTACGAATGGTTGAATGACCAAATCTAAGCATCTCTGCTAGTTTCTCTTCAGATCTCGCAGGACGAGGCTTGTCCTCTAGGCTGTAGTTTCCGACTCAGAAGTTTTGGAAACATCGCTGACACTAGCTTACACTTATTGTCTGATCTCCATGTACTGCATTAATATTCCTCGCATTTTCTTTGCGTTGTTTCCTTTGTTGAACTCATAAAGCCAAATATGCCGCATATGCTCCTTTCTCATTTCCCTTATAGCTTTGAAATAATAT
>NW_026335666.1:0-253 GCF_001194135.2 Octopus bimaculoides | reverse complement strand
TTCTAACCTACCTCCTTAATACCACCACCACCATCATCATCATCATCATCATTGTTGTCATCATCGTCGTCGTCCTCCTCCTTTTCTTCCTCTTTCTCCTTTTCCTCCTTCTTCTCCTTCTCCTCCTCCTCCTCCTCTTCTGCCTCATCATCATCATCATTAGTGTCACCATCATCATCATCATTAAGTGTCACCACCATCATCATTATCATCACTATTATCATCACCATCATCATCATCATCATCATCATCA
>NW_026335665.1:0-923 GCF_001194135.2 Octopus bimaculoides | reverse complement strand
CCACAACAGCTATACTATGTACTAAACTATACCGTTTTCTTAAAATCCTGTAATAGTAGTAGTAGTAGCAGCGACGGTATTGGCGGGAGTAGTGCAGTGTCGGTAGTGGTACTAGTGGTGTTTCTAGTCACAGACCACGAATGTGTGGGTGGGACAGAAACAATGCAGTGCGGGTTGTAGTAGCAGTAGAATTGTTGGTATTGGTAGTAGCAGAAGCGGTGATAGCGGTAGCGGTGTTAGTAACGGCTTCGGGGGTAGTAGCGGTGTTGGTAGTGTTGGTGGTAGTGTTGGTGGTAGTGTTTATGTGGTGGTTTTCACTGACAAACATGAAAGCTATGACAGTGTATAGGATGTAGTAGAAGGTGGTAAGTTTAAAGTGGTTAGTTCCCGTGTAGCAGTATATGTTGTTGTAGTAGAAGTAGTAGTAGGATAAACGTGTTGGTGTGCCTTGATGAATTAGTGTTGTAGTTTGTGCTGTAGTGCTAGTGGTAGTAGTGTGGTTGTGGCGGTGGTGTAGAGGTAGTAGTAGTAGTAGATGATACAGTACAGCTGTAGTAGTCGTGTTTACGTTGGTATAAGCGCCAGTGCTGGTGGTGGTCGTCGCAGATATTGATACTGCAGCCCAAACTGCAACAGTAGTTTAGCCCTAGGCCTGTCGTGGAGCGCGTAAGCAGACAGTTCTTATCCTATTTACGATAAAAAAAAAGCGGTTCCAAAAGCGACCATCCCGTGGAGGAGAGGACGACAGAGATATCTTTCGTTTCTTTCTTGGTTACTGAAGGCAAAACACCGAGATTCGGCTGCTATTTTTAGCAGACAACCACATCCGACCACGTAAATATGTCGTGTAATAATAAGAGAGGCGGCGAAGGCGGCGGCGGCGGAGTGATGGTGGTGATGATGTTAGCGTCTGTGGGAGAAGG
>NW_026335664.1:0-226 GCF_001194135.2 Octopus bimaculoides | reverse complement strand
TCAGAAGTGGAGACTTCAGCCTTGAAGATGAAGATCGAACAGGACGTCCATGTTAGAAAGGGTTTTAATCAAAGAAATTCTAATTCAATGATCTCGTTCTTCTTCCGCTCTATTTGTGCCACTGGTCTGGAGAAACCATTGCTCTTCAGGGCAGCTATAGTCAAATTATTTAGCGAATCGCCTTCTGCGATTTCCCAGGCAAGTAGGAACAATCCTATCTCTGTAG
>NW_026335663.1:0-504 GCF_001194135.2 Octopus bimaculoides | reverse complement strand
AGATAGATAGATAGATAGATAGATAGATAGATAGATAGATATGCATATGAGTGTGTGTGCGCGTATGTGTATGTGTGTGCAATTATGTATGTATGTATGTATGTAGTGTGCATAATGCGTGAAGACTTCAAGAGATATTTCTGCGGCACTACAATAAATGGTTCGTCACGGTGAAAGAGTTTTTCGCGAGACTCTTGCTGTGACTGTCAACAATAAATCTTTACTTGATAAACTCAATTGCACGCATACACACAAATACGCATATGCATACACACATACACATATATACACACCTACACACATATATACCATTCACGCATAAAAATTTATGTATGTTTGTCTGTGTATGTACATATACAAATATGTATATACATACACACACACACGCTAGCGTATATGTATCTTCGTGTGTATATATGTGTGTATGTATGTATGTATCTACGTGGTTATATATATAAATGTATGTATGTATGTATGTATGTATGTATGTATTTGTCTCCTTCA
>NW_026335662.1:579-769 GCF_001194135.2 Octopus bimaculoides | reverse complement strand
CACACACACACACACACACACACACACATATATATATATATATAAACATTTATATATATATATGCATATATATATATACACACATACAAACATTTATATATATATGTACACATACATATATACACACACATACAAACATTTATATATATATATATACATATATATACATATATGTATATGCGCATACAAA
>NW_026335662.1:346-449 GCF_001194135.2 Octopus bimaculoides | reverse complement strand
TACACACACATACAAAATATATGCGTATATGTACACACACATACAAGCATTTATATATATATATATATACATATATATACATATATGTATATGCGCATACAAA
>NW_026335662.1:0-217 GCF_001194135.2 Octopus bimaculoides | reverse complement strand
CGTATATGTACACACACATACAAGCATATATATACAAATATATACATACACACACATACAAACATTCATATACATATATACACACACATACACACACGAACATTTATATATACAGAATGTTCGGGCTAAATTTGGCGATATTTTATATGTTCTTTTTTCGGGAACTGCTTCATTTATTGGTAAACAGTCAACAACGTTGGAGAGCATGAATATTAAA
>NW_026335661.1:0-626 GCF_001194135.2 Octopus bimaculoides | reverse complement strand
ATATATATATATATATATATATATATGTATATATATATATACATGTATATTTTCGTGTGTTTCTGTTTGTCCCCCACCAATGCTTGACAATTGATGTTGGTGTGTCTACGTCCCCGTAACATAGCGGTTCGGCAAAAGATGTCGATAGAATAAGTACTAGGCTTACAAAGAATAAGTCCTGAAGTCGATTTGTTCGGTTAAAGGCGATGCTCCAGCATGGCCACAGTCAAGTAACTGAAATAAAAGAATAAAAGAGTAAACGGTATATACACGCTAAAACACTATCTTTTGGATAGCATGTTATCAATAGAAAAGTTAATCTTTTATGCGGATATATATAAGAATGTATCTGAAATTAAAAGATACCTGAAATTGAAGCTTCGATAATGACACGTGAATATCCAAATCGGACGTACTGTAAAAAATGCACGTGGATATACGAAGTCAGACGCATAGTCGAACATACCGAAGCACACAGCCACACATGTAAGCCCCACTTCATACGCACGTACACATTTTAGGCACATTCCCCTTCCAGTTCCGTGACATATCACACATGAAATTGAACCTGAAGGAAATTATATATGCAATATAGAATTGACTCTTATCAAATTACTGAACAACTT
>NW_026335660.1:0-433 GCF_001194135.2 Octopus bimaculoides | reverse complement strand
GTAAATAATGTACATAATTCCTCATCTCTTAAATATAGAACTGAATTAAGTACTTGCCTATGAAATCATATGAATATGAAAGGCAATTTGTGAAATTATTTTGGATAAATAACTTGAAATGGAATGGAAATGAAGGATTTACTTTTCGCTTATATTCTCCAAATAGGAAGAAAATTTCAAAATGCTGCTGGGGTAGCTGTTGTTGTTCACGATATGTTCTCCGATGTCAATTTCTTTGTCATCCTATTGTCATCTGGCGCTATTGTTCTTTTATTCTTTCTTTCTTTGATGGTTCTTTTTTCATGGTTATTTAGCATACATTTTGATATTAGTTCCCCTTATGTGGACATTGTCATATATTTCACATATACACACAGATACACATATACACATATATGTGTGTGTGTATATATATATATATATATATATATAT
>NW_026335659.1:0-277 GCF_001194135.2 Octopus bimaculoides | reverse complement strand
GTTTGTATATATGCATGTATGTAGGTATACCTGTATGTATTTTGTGTTTTGCGTGTGTTTAGTAGATATATGTTTCAGTATATTACCATCACATCTATTACTTACGATAAGGGAGAATTTGTTATAGAGACGATCAGTTTTCTTTCTCGTCGATCAAGAACTCGTTATTATTGACAACTGAAAAGTTATTATCTCACCTAACTTTGACTCGCATTTCTGATAATATTGTTGTTTTTATTTTTGTCATTATTGCTATTATTGCCTTCTTTCTCTCTCT
>NW_026335658.1:0-438 GCF_001194135.2 Octopus bimaculoides | reverse complement strand
TATATATATATATATATATATATATATGTATATTCAGAAAGATAAATACATAGATTGATATACATACATGTACATATATATCTATGCAATAACTAACACGTATATGTAATTAAGCATTTATGTCTATGGATGGATAAATGTATTTCTGCATAATAATCTAAACTTACACACCTGAAAATATACGCACTACCATAGACTATTGTTTGACATGATAATGAATATGATATTGGTCACTTTACACCCACTATACAGACACATATATTAATGTTTGCTTTTATATTCAGTTTTATAAATATAATTTCACAATAATTTGTTCTATACTTGTGTACAGTACGACTTTATTATTCTCTATACAAGAACCTGATTGAAAGTGACCTCGTAATATGTATCGTTGTCTATCTATCTATCTATCTATCTATCTATCTATCTATCTATCTA
>NW_026335657.1:0-360 GCF_001194135.2 Octopus bimaculoides | reverse complement strand
AGAATAAGTACTAAGCTTACAAAGAATAAGTCCTGGGATCGATTTGCTCGCTAAAGGCGTTGCTCCAGCATGGCCGCAGTCAAACCACTGAAACAAGTAAAAGAGTAAAAGAGTATACAAGAAGAAAGAAAAAAGGAAAAAGGTCGTACTTGAGTGCTACTGGTAACATGTAATCCAGTACAACCTGTTGCATGATCGGGTCGTCGGCGACTAAACTGGCAACCCCACCAGGATTTCTTGGTGAGGACGACACCCTATGGGATGAAAAATAAGACCCGTCAAAGGGCGGACTCATGGGCAGTCAATGGCCATCCAACAAATTACCTGTAAATATGTATATGTATATGTATGTGTATATAT
>NW_026335656.1:0-262 GCF_001194135.2 Octopus bimaculoides | reverse complement strand
AAGCGCGATGGCATTGCTGGGATCTTTGGCACTGTGCAGTGTCGACCTGTTCTGTTCTGGCATTGGTGTAGCTTTCAAGGCCAAAATTTGGCACAATTCCTTCAAGGATCTTCTAGATGTATATTATTGCATACCTTTCCCACCTTCTCTCCGGGGAGTAGAGTCTTAGCTGCTTCGGTCTTTCCCAGTATCTGAGCTGTTGCAACGAGACAATTTTCTTTGTGAAGCTTCGCTGGATTGCTTCAAGGTCCGCTGTTAATTT